>NW_024345601.1:14889826-14900935 GCF_902729225.1 Pteropus medius
AAACTGGAGTTGTCTCGGTTTAACTTTTTTCCTTCCTCTGTCACAGCCTTCACATCTGCTACTTGCAGTCTGAAAACTCGACCAATTTATGGTCTGCCATAACCAGCTAGGAAGCTGGACCTGGAAGGGAGAACTGAAGCTAAACCTGATATTTAGTTTGAAAGATAGTTTATTAGAATATCATTCTCCTCCGAAAATGGCCTGAATGAAGAGCCATAAGTAACTTAGATGCCTGCGGAGGACAGGTCCAGACTCAGAGTCTGGCATTGAATTGGACTTTCAATGAAACTTCCAGTGAAATTCATCAATGTCTAAAAATTAAGGATCTTACAGCAGCTGGGCTATGTCAGCACAAGGTGCATTACTGAACCAGCTGGAAGCCTTCACAGAATTGGGAAACGAAACACTTGCCAAGAAAGACTAGGCACGAATTGCCCATATAGTCATACATCAGTGAAATTGCACTTGGCAAAATAATTTGGTAATTCATAGAAATGGAATAGAGTGAGCTCAGCACCAAAATGAACAATGAACTAAGACAATAAACTAACTTTGTGACCTATTCGGTATTTAAATTCTTTGAAGCAGATTTCGTCCACCATCGCCATTTCACACGGCCTTCACACTGCCAGCCTTCTCGTCTCCCTTTTTCCAGTCACCATTCCTTTTAAATGTAACCTTCAGAGGATATCCCAGGTGCTTTAGCTATTTCCCAAAGAAACTCAGGGGAAATTAATACCATGTCCACGATTTTTATTTATATGTTTATAGAGCCTTCTCTGTATCAAGTTCATTCTTTCAGTCTCTCTTAAAAACTCTGTCAGGTATCATGCTTTTTCCTACTCACAGGTATGATTCAAATGCATGTCAAATTTGGGAAAAAACGAGAAATGTGCTCACACTGCTTTCAGAACAAAATAAAATGTAACAACAAAAAGAACCTACTGAAGGAACACAGAGCATGCAATTTTATAGGAAAATCTAAGTCAAGTGTGCAGGATGGCAGATTACCAGAGAGGTATCCGCAGCTCACTGCAGGAGCATTGGGTAGATGTCAAATGAAACCTGAGTCTTTGTGAAAAGTAACGGACACAAAGGAGGCTATTATGGCCTTCCGAAATGGCAGGTGTTCTCTCACACTTGCGCTCTGTTCAGAGAGAGAAAAGGAGTCAGGTAAATAATCAAGGCAGGCAGGAAGAGAAGGAGATAGAGGGAAATAGAATAGGAAGAATTACAGTAAATGGGCTGAATTAATGAGTCCAAACAGAGCTGTACAAATAGCAGGTGGGGGGGGGATTATAACAAAGAGAACCCTCCTCTGGAAAGACACCCCCAACTCCTCCGTATACATCAAAACCTTCCCTATCACCGAATCACTGCTGAGGCCATGTCCCTGTAACTATTGCAAGCTACTTCTCAACTGGGGGTGCTTTTGTCCCCCAGGGGACATTGGAAATGTCTGGAGACATTTTTGGTTGTAAAAACTGGGAGGATGCTACTAGCATGCAATGGATAGAGAACAGGGGTGCCGCTAAACATCTTACAATATGCAGGACAATCCCACAGCACAGACTATCCATAGTGTTGTGGTCGAGAACTCTCATCTGCATCCCAAATCCTCATGGCTTTGAACGTTAGTTCCCTTTTCTGGGTATGTGTCTTGACTCTGTGTCCAGTTTAGAAGTATCTTTGGGGTATGGACCACACTTGATATCTCATGTCATCACCCAGCATTTTGAGCACACATAGTGCCTTGCACATGGTAGAGAGTGTGTGCAAAAGTGTGTGGGAAAAGAGAAAAGACAAGATGTGTTTGTTTTCCTGTGGCCAAAGCTGGAGGGAGGCACTTCTTGGCAGCATTATTGCCAAACCTTGCTGGGCACAGAATGGCATGAGAAAAGCATCATCCTCATCTGAACAACAGGGAAGGGGCAAGCTGCTCAGGTGACAGAGACGGGCCAGGAAATAACTCGGAAATGAAGAGGTGGGGACTAGGCTACAGCACTGCATCCAATTGTCAGTGAAAGAAAACATTGAAAAATGGGCTTTTAAGTGGTGCTTTTAACATAATCTAGAGAAAAGGGCAAATGCTATACAAACCAAGTAAAAAACGATCTGTCTGCCTCACCATGTTATCAAGCATCTGCTGGTCCTTCCCACAGAATTTACTATAAGTGCATCTGGGCTTTTTGAGGCTTTTGCTGAGCAGAAATGACATAGATAACCTCTCTTTTCCTCTCTCCCTTCCCTAGCCCATCTTTTCTACATCTTTCTTTCCAATCTAATCAGCCCAGGAAAAGTACCACCACTACCCCAGGTCGATGTTGCTGGCATCAGCACCACCATAAAGTCTTCCAAAGGCCCATCCTCTGCCCACCCTCTTGAGTCTCCTATCATACTCCTTCATAACTGATGGATCTAAAGCTATTGCCCCACTGGGCTGTGGGCCGGCTGCTCCCTGGTGCTGTGACCATGCATTATCCACCTTTAGTTTACCAGCACCAAGGGAAAGGCTAGGCATATACTACATGCTTGACAATTGTTTTTGAACTACTGAAGAGCAGACTTGTGCCCCTCTGAGACTAGCCACTTCATGGTCAAAGGGTCAATTCCTGGCCAGCGCAGCTCAGCTGGGCAGTTTCAGGTTGGGCCATCTCAGAGAGCTGGTAGACTGGCAAAGTCTGCAGGCTTGATTGCATATTCCACTTGGGAATAAGAGGCAGTCACGAAGTTCTTCTCTTAAAATGTACCTACCATAAACTGCATGTAAACTTCTAAGCACTCATTTTTAATAAAGATGAAAGGCATCTGAGTCTGCCTCTAGATATCAGTCTTTTAAGTTATATGAATTGCATGGTTCCAAAGACACATCTGCCAAGATGTAGCTTTTCTTTCTCTACGTGTCTGATGGCAAAAAACAAAAACAAACGCTTAAACTTGTCGATCTAGAGTTTTCTTAAGCCAGTTTCCTCAGGGATTCAGGTTTAGAGGGCTGTCACATTCAGCATTAAGATGTTCTCTTGTCTCCTTGCCCTGCCTGGCTGGGGTCAGTGTGAGCTTCACAAGCTCCTACAGGAGAGAGGGGAAGAGCAAGTCCACTGCCTGGTCCTGCTCTCTCTTACTTCAGTGCCAGCCTTTTCTCTAGACCTCTCTCTTCTGGTCTAGACTAGCAAAAGCAAACAAACTATACCACTCCAATGATAGCCATGGACTGGTCTTTAGGGTCCCCTAACTCCCGCTCAGGTTATCTGGCATGGTCAAGCACTGAGGCTCAGCTCATCCCTAATAAGAACTCTTCTGCTTCATTCAGATGCTCCTCTGTGAGACTGGTCCTTCTCCTTTGGGCCCTCTCTCACCTGCAGCTCACTTCTGGACTCTGTTTGAAGGAACTTCCTGAGTTCTTTGAGCTGACTGCAACCTCTCTGGCATGAATCAATCACCTTGCTGCCATTCCCACTATGCAACAGAGCCCAGAGCATGTGCCCCAAGGTGGATGTGCCCCTGCCAGACCACTCCCCTGGAGAGTCGCCCTTTCC
This sequence comes from Pteropus medius, assembly GCF_902729225.1. NCBI lineage: Eukaryota > Metazoa > Chordata > Mammalia > Chiroptera > Pteropodidae > Pteropus > Pteropus medius. The sequence continues at coordinate 14,893,363 of NW_024345601.1, forward strand.
TCTGATTCCCTGGCTTCTAGCAGGATCCATCAGTTGCTGCTCCAGCTCACTGTTTGATCTCCTGCTTCCACTTCAAATCTGTTATTTCCTCTTCAGACTTCAGAGCTGTTTTCTCCGCTGGAAGAGGGTAGGGGGAGAAAGGATGAGGAAAGGGACCTCTTGAGTCTATTTGCTTTCTCCTAATGATCTTTCCTGTCTTTTACCTTGACAGCTGCCCTTCGGACCTAGAAGTCAAGATTCTAGCAAGCTTATTTATTGATATGTGTTGGACAATTTTCAAACCCTTGCCCAGGAAAACTGACTACTCCCAAATGCATGCAAGATCATTAATCAATGCACAACAAAAACTTAATATAGGATTTGTGACTTTCCAACTCATGTTAAGTGTTTTCTTAAATATTTAAAATATTTTTTAAATGTTTAATATTATTTTTTAAAATTGCCTGTGTTTTTTTAAGTCTAGTTCATTGTCCGAAATATTCCCATTCTTATGCACCCCCACGTGCATTGAAGCATTATTCACAATAGCCAAGACATGGAAAGCACTTAAATGTCCATTGATGAGTAAAAGGATAAAGAAGATGTGTAAATGTATAAAAAGAATACTACTTAGCCTTAAATTTAAAAAAAAAAGTAAAATCTTGCATTTGTGACAACATGGATGGACCTTGAAGGCATTATGCTAAATGACATATGTCAGATAGAGAAAGGTAAATACTGTATGATCTCACTTATGTGTGAAATCTAAACAAAAAAGAATGAACAAAAACATCAAGCCTATAGATACAAACACCGGATTGGTGGTTGTGAGGGGCAAGGGACAGGAAGTGGGCAAAATGGGTGAAGGCAGCCAAAGGCACAAGCTTTCAGTTTTAAAATAAATAGGTCGTGGAGATGTAATATATAGTGTGGTGGCTGTAGTTAATACTGTATTGCATATTTAAAAGTTACTAAGAGAGTAGATCTTAAAAGTTCTTACCACAAGGAAAAAAAATTGTACTGTATGATGATGAATGTTAACTAGACTTATTGTGATGATGTTTTACAAAATATACAAATACAGAATCATGTTTTATACTTGAAACTAATATAATGTTATATGTCGAATGTAGTTCAATTAAAAAACAAGCAAACAAAAACAAACAAACAAAAAAACAAATGTTCCCATTCTCATGACTGACCTACATGAAGCATTTAAATAAAGCTGGTAGGTGTCCAGGACTCCGACAGTTTGGCCAGATGGAGAAAGAGAATGCCAGAAAGAATGAAGGACTGGGGTCCTCGAGTTTTGGTAACACGACCTAGAGAAGCACCCACAGCATTTTAGGGCTGTTTAAACACGATGAAACCACCAAATAAGGGCATGAGGGATCCAGAAACTTTGCCAAATTGTAAATAGCTATTTAAGACAAAACCCAGAGGGTTCTTTTTAGAGTTATCCATTTCCTGGTGTGGCTTGAAAATACCTTCTCAATCTACAAGAGGAAAGTTGAGACCCGTCGTCCATTTCTCTCCTTCCTGTCAAACACAAGGGTAATGAACCCTGCCCTCCTTATCCCAGCGGGGTGCTAAAAGGATAAAGTCAGATAACGGATGTGAGATGCCAATCTAAAATCAGGAGATTATTAGAAGCCTCTATAACCTTGGGTGTTATCTGTGGGGATTTGCCAGGGTTCTGTGTTTGCCTTTCTTGCACTCTGATCCTTGCTGTTCCACTTTATTGACTCAAGCAAAACAAGAGTCAGAGTTCCCCCCTCGCTTGATTGTCAATACTCTGAACCCAAGGCCTGACACCTGGGCCAGGTGGTGGCCTCCCAGCTCCTTTGAATCCATCTGTTCTCTGAATGTTCCCTCCTCAGCTGACCTCTTGAACCTTCTTCAGGCATATGATTCCCACTCAACCCCCGTGGATGGTTTTCTCCATGCAAAGAAATATTTTCATTAATTCTTTGCCTTTTAAGGTCTCAAGGGAACTAAATAGATGCTAAATGATAATAAGAAAAGATTTCTTAGGTCATTTTGATAATTTTACATGAGGCCACTAAATATTTTCTTGTGACCGAGTAATTCATTTGGGAAAGAAATAATTTACTAAACGGCTATTCTTACCCAAGAAGGCAGTTGCAAAAGTATTAAAAAATTTAATTATCTCTCTCATGTTTCACTGCCTTGAAACACCTTCCAACTCTAAATAGGTCTCAATTAAAATGAGAGATGGGTTTTTGAAAAGAAGGGACTCATGGTAAGAATGTTTTAGAAGTTGAATCATATAAATTTAGTCACAAATAACTACTCAGCACTAATCTGAAAAGCCAACGTCATATAAGGTATTGTGGAAAATATACAGATGTTAAAAATAAATTGCAAAGCAATTAGATTTAAGTGAAATTAATTTTTTTTTTAAAAAGAAAACATTAGTTTTTAAAACATGCACATCGGACAAGTCTCACAAAAATCTGTAATATACTTACATTTTTATTATCATTTTATAAATGAGAAAACAGAAGTTCGCTTTTGTACACCTTGGATAAAAATCCCAGATCTTCAAACTCCAAATTCCCAATCTTTCTCATTACACAACACTCAGACCTTTGGTTTGCAGCAAATAAGTGTCCCTCAGAGGAATAAACACAAGGTGCTATTTGTTCTTCCGGGGAGCAATCACTTCTTACTGCAGTGATCTCAGAAGGTGTCATAAGGGGTGTTGTCACTCCAGTTGATCCCAGAGGACAGATGGAATTTTGACAGCACTGGGAGAGTAAGGGACAGTTCAGAGAGAGGACAGGGGAGTAGGTGAACAGAAGCACAGAGGTAAAAGGAAGCTAAACAATTTTAGGAAAGAGCAATTAGAGCAGTTTGCTATAAAATGGAGCCCCTCGAGAAACAACAAAGGAGCAATAAGTCAAAAAGATAGGTTGCACTGGACCTTATTACTGGGATATGGGAATTTCGCTATCATTCAGTGTCCAGCAAGTGAGTATTTGTGGCAGAGTGGCGGTGGTGGTGGTGGTGGTAATTTCAAATGAAGATGGCATGATTAGGCTCATTTTTCAGGGAAACTAGCCTTGCCTTAATGTAAGACAGACCTGCAAAGGCAGGAGGTGAGGACCAAACAATTATAGAACACAAAGTAGGAAGCTCTTCCCAGGGTCCAAGGAAGAATTAATGCAGTAATCATGGGGAATGAGGGGGAAAAGGCAGAGAGATTAGAAACATAACAATTAGGAAATCTAAAAAGCTTAATTTATAGATGGCTGAAGGTTAGAGAAAAATGAAAGTCTTATGGTTCAAGTCCGAAAAGTAGAAGGCAGATTAATATCATAAATACATACAATCTTTAAAAAGGGAAGTGTTCAGGAGCCTGGAGATTTCAACGGATAAAGGAAAACAAAAATGACAAAAACAGCTAACACGTATTTACACACTTACTATGTACCAGGCATCTCTAAGCCCTTTACTCGTATGAATCATTTAATTTTCACCACAACTATTTGAGCTAGGTAACATTATTACATCTATTTTGATGATGAGGACACTGAGGCAAAGAAAGTTAAAACAACTTGCAACAACATCACCCAGCTAGTAAGTGAAGGAGGCAGGAAGGAGGTGGGCCCAGGAAGCCTGGCTCCAGGATCTATACCCCTGACCACCATGCTCTGCTACCTCTCTAAACAAGCTTGGTCCTAAACATGTTGGCTTTAGAGTTCCCTGGAACTACCAGGTAAAGATGCCTAATAAGAAGGTCAAACTCAAGCTTAGAAGTATAACTGAAGCTCAAGTGCACATCAGGAAGACATCTGGGCAAAGGTGACAGCTGGACTTGCAGAAGAGATGAGATGACCAAGGGAAAGAGGCAATGAGAAAGGAGAAGCAGTGAGAAGTGAAGGGGAGGAGGGGCAGAATGAAAAGTGAGGGGGAAAGAGGAGCAGAGATGGAAGACAGAGAACACAACTTGGAATGTGGATGATTAATGGGTGAGTTTCAAGCACAATCTCAATAACATAAAATGTGAAAGATGAGTCAGGCCAAGGAGGCACCCAAGCAGGGGCCACTGGTTAACCTGAGATGGTGATTCTCCACGGGATGTGGGTGAAGTTCATGGCTTCTTGGTAACAGCACCAACATGGATTGTAACTCCAAACTCCAACACCACCTACCATCCACTTGCTGCCCTTCCCCCAACCATGCCATCGGTGGAATATAAGCAAGTTGTCATGGACCCAAGAGAGGCTCAATATATGAAAAAACTCCATTTGCATCTTCTGCTGAGAGGCATGTAGAATTCAGAGATAAATGACAAAGTCTCCGAAATCCTTCTTTTAGTAAAATAGTGTTCTTATGTAAATAATAAACTCAAAGTTAATCTGTTTAATAACTTATTTTCAAAGTCTGTTGTGTGTGTGTGTGTGTGTGTGTGTGTGTGTGTGTGTGTTTAATTTTAAATGGAAGAAAACTCAAAGTGTCAAGGCAGTGTCATCTGCCCTCCAATTGGTGCCTTAAAGAGTAGCCAGGCTGTTTCTGCCTGCTGAATCAAGGTCCCACATACCGTAATTCCAATGGTTTGTCCATATGTGTGGGCCACTTGGCTTATATAACCCTAAGCTTGCTGCTGAGAATACTCACTGACTGAAGCTAGCACACCTATTAAACATATCACAGATAGGCCTACACAAAGAAACAGACACAGAACCGAATAAAGCAGAAGGGTTGGCAGATCAGTGTCTTAAGACCATATATGTAAAATTTATACTTCCAGTTTTTTCCTCCTTGCATTTTGATTATGTTAACTTCTAAAATGAAAACAAATATCATTCTCCAGCTGAATTTATTCTGCCCTTTGTCAGCATTCTTACCAATAAAAGGTTTGTTGTTTATTCTGGGAGAAAAAAAAAGGAGCACAATTTGTAAGCTTCTGGAAACTCTTTGCCACAAATTAAACCTTTGAACTATTCTGGCAGGGGGAAGTGCATGCATTTCATTGACTTCAGAGAAGAACAAGCCCAAATTTAACTAATCCATTCTGTATAGAGTCATGTCAAGTAATCCAATTGTTTATCCTGAGCAGTCAAGAGGAAAGACTTGTTAAATCTAAAACAAAGTAGCACATGTAAGTGCTTGATTTGGTTTTCTTCAAGATTTCTCCAAAGGCTGCAAATTGAACTCTACCTAGAAGTGCATGTTTGGGCAGCTTTTTCTTAAAGAATTTTTCCCCTTTAAAAATCTTGATAAGAAAAGAAAAACTGATAAAAAAGAAGCCCAAATTTCTGTAGCTATTTTAGTCTTTTATTCTATATTCTACTTAATTACTCTAGCCATCTTTCTCCTTGTTAAAAAACAGCAGAGGTGGACAAGACACTATATTTACACAGACATGTGTAAGATGTACACACGAACAAAGATATAGGCTGTTCTTCATGGCCCTTTCTTCCCTCTGTGGATTTGATGTACTTTGACACATCTACACACTTTTTCTATTCCTCCAGAAGAGCATATATAGACTATGTAAAATGAATTTTTCTCTACTAGACTGAAAGTATGAAATAGAGGAGGGGTTTTGGTCCACAGAGTAGCTGCTCTATGTCTTAGATGGGTCAATGAATGAATCAATGAATGAATGTTCCCTAAACTGCTATCAAATCTCATCTTACATGTACTAGAAACTGAATTTCTGACCCTGATTTTGCTCCTCTTTTCTTCAACTTTAGCCTGAAGATTCAGCACTCTTGTGCCTTAGGCAAAAGTGATTGCGAGTAATCTGTTTTATATTCAGAATATGTAAAGAAATTTTATGATATATTAGAATAATGGGAAATTATCAAAGCATGTGAATGGCACTTTCTAGATTACGGGGAATACATGTTCTCCTGCAGATAGAAATACTAAACCCAGATACCTCTGAAATTTGAAAATTGACTCCTTCCAAACTTGAGAATTCTCTGAACAAGGAAATATAGTGGTTTCCCCTAAGGCACAGCAGTTCCCTTTAATAATATGCCTCTTTAACTTCCAAAATGCTCCCTCTCCAAGATCTATAGACCAATCTGAAATGGATTTCATGTCAAAGTCAAGGTCACGGATTGTATCACCTTGACTTTATCATCTTTTCTCTTCCATATTGATGTGAACGATAAAGAGTTGTTAAAATATATAATTAACATCATTACGCCTCATCCAAATCTCAGTTTTACAGTATTTTCTTTCGAAAGAAGTTATAAAACTTGGAGACATAAAGACTCTTAGAGGCCGAACAGCACAATTTCTGTAGACTGAATTGCATCGTGACTCTTCATCAAATAGCTGTGCACCTATACTTGAGTACTATCAGTTCTCAGAGCGCACCATCTTTCAGGCTATCCATGAATCTCAGAAAAGAGGTCCTGTTACAAAAAGTATATCTTCCAGAAACATTCATTGATTTGTCTAAATTTGGCCTTTGGGAACAATACAGGCTAAAGCTGAATCCCTCTTACACACACACACACACACACACACACACACACACGCAGCACACACACACAATAACAGCCTTTGAAGATTTAAAAGAAAACTCATTTGTTTAGTCTGATTCTTCTTATCTGTTCTTCAGGCTAATGTTCCAAGTTCCATCCATTCCTTAAGAAGTATCATCTTGAGTCATATACTCTCCTGCCCAATTCTCTGAATACATTCCAAAATGTCCATCAAATTTCTTTTAATATTTGGTAACCTCCACTAAACACAGTTATTTTCAGTATAATTTGACCAGTGCAAAGTAGAAGATGATGACCTCCCTCATTCCATTAATACAGCCTCTGGCTTACACATTACCTTTTGGGGAGTCATTCACCTTGAGATTACTGTTGACTATTTAAATATATATTGTTAATAAACCAATAGACCTCTGATGCTCTAAGACCTCATGGTTTCAGAACCATGTCAAACTTCACATTTATTCTGTTAAACATCTTTTTTCATCTTTCTTTATCCTTTAATATCTTCCTTTGGCTAAAACTTTTTAAAAAATCAACCATGTGCTAGCCTCAAATGGGATATGCATAAATTCTATTATTTTCACTCACCATTGACTAAAAACTTGAACAGCCCCAGGGCCATAAAAAAGTGTGTAGCATGCCACAAAAACCTTCTGGTTGCCATCAATTTCCCATTGGGGGCAATAATTCAACCAAGATCTAATCTGCCACATAGTGAGTGTTACAGTCCAGACCACATTTCTCCACCTTTACTACAAGGAAAAAATGAGAAACCTTGTAAAAGGTTTCCACATGCTAAAACCAAAATATTCTGGCAAAAAATTAGATAGAGAAAAATTTATTACTCAACCTGTGTGTCCTGGGTTAAATAGTGTCCAACCAAAAATTCATGTCCACTTGGAATATATATATATATATATATATATATATATATTCAGAGGTACTATCAGTTCTCAGAGCTCACCATCTTTCAGGCTATCCATGAATCTCAGAAAAGAGGTCCTGTTACAAAAAGTATATCTTCCAGAAACATTCATTGATTTGTCTAAATTTGGCCTTTGGGAACAATACAGGCTAAAGCTGAATCCCTCTTACACATGCAC
>NW_024345601.1:14901248-15114949 GCF_902729225.1 Pteropus medius
GAAGATTTAAAAGAAAGCTCATTTGTTTAGTCTGATTCTTCTTATCTGTTCTTCAGGCTAACATTCCAAGTTCCATCCATTCTTATCTGTTATAATATATATGATATTTTTCTTTTCTCTTTCCTGTTTGTGTGTGTGTGTTATCTTACTCTTAACTATGATACATGAATGTCCTACCACAGAATCTATCTGCAATATGAATATGCTCTTCATAGATTATTCCATATCATAGGGGTACTCTCTGAGCAAGTAGGAAATTTAGCAATTTGTAGAGTCTAATCAGGAATAGTTAAGTAAGACCAAGAAGCCGTCTTTTACTCTGATGTTATGGTCATGGATTTCACTATGTCCTTTTCATCAGCAGCATTCATTAAATGCAAAGCAAATTCATTGGAAACCAGCTCTCACCTCACCCTTCTCCACATTTCACAGTGCAAAGAAATCAAGGCCAAAACTTCAGTGAACAGGTCCAAGATCTATTCGTATGCAGATATCAGCTTCTACCCCAGTTGCACATGAATATCCTTTCCAGTAATCAACTTTATCAGTGAAAGTCAAGTCATTTCCTGCTGAAGAATGAGTTGTGATATCTTTTCTGTCTGTTAATTGATCTTTTTCCTGGAATGCCACACCCAGCCATGTAACAACTACTCAAAGGCACAGAACATTTTTTTCCCACTAAGGTAGCATATCCACTCCACTAAGAATACGTTGATTTTTGAGTGAAACCTTCCTCTTCCACATAGCAGAGCAGAAAGAGTGACCATATCAGTCAGTATCAGTCAACCAAATGACCTGCATTTCTGGTGCCAACTGATGCCAATTAACCCCACAGTCTCAGGGACCTGAGCCTGGAAACAAATTATGACTTTGAATCCTTTGTCCTAAAGCACCTATATGGCTTTCCCAATTTGTACTTGACTAACAGGTACCACTGAGGACAAGTCTCTTCAACCCAAATGAGTGATGAGAACTTCAAACATTTCTCTTCTAAAATAGAATTGTGGGTGGTCTCTCCTCACACACCACAATTACACACACACCGAGTAATGGGGGCTGCATGTGCACTGCACAAGCAAACTTAGAGAAGAAAATTCATGGAAAAGAAAGGATTCTATTTAGCATTCTTTAGAACAGGTGATCTAGCAAATGAGTCCCCTGAAACAGCTACCCAGCTCACTCCACTGCATGAATATTTCAGTTCTCTGAAGCAGAGAAAATGACCAACTGGCCAAAAATAATAATGTTTGGCTCAAAAACAAAACCATGTCAAATGGAGCCTCCTCTCCTTGAGAGAACTGTTTCCCATTTAAGCAAGTTCAGGACACACTGAAGGGCATTCCTGTTTCCAAGACAAGGGACCATTTGAAGAACCAAAGTGTGAAATGCAGTCTACTGGGAGAGACTCAATGATTGGGAAAACAACCAGTAGTTCTTCTATATATGTGTGTATGTATGTGTGTGTATATATATATATATATATATATATATATATATATATATGTGTGTGTGTGTATATATATACATATATATATATATGATGTGTGTGTGTGTATATATATATACATATATATGTGTATATATATATTCAAATTACAGTTGACACACAATATTATATTAGTTTCAGGTGTACAGCATACTGATTAGACATTATATAACTTATGAAGTGATCACCCTGCAAAGTCTTGTACCCATCTGACACCTTACATAGTTATTACAATATTATTGACTATATTCCCTATGCTGTACTTCACATTTGACTATTTTTTATAACTGGCAATTTGCTCATCTTAATTCCTTTCCCCTTTTCATCCATCCCCCAAACCCCCTCCCATCTGGCAACCATCAAAATGTTCTCTGTATTTATGAGTTCATTTGTTTTGTTTATTCGTTATTTTTTATAAGATTCTATATATAAGTATAATTGTATGATGTTTGTCTTCATCTGTCTGACTTATTTCACTTGTGTAATAACCTCTAGGCCCATCCATGTAGCTGCAGATGACAAGATTTCATTTTTTTTTATGGCTGAGTAATATTCCATTGGATATATGTACCACCTTTTTTCTCTTTATCTATTTGTCTATCAATAGACACTTAGGTTGCTTTCACATCTTGGCAATTGTATATAATGATGCAATGAGCATAGGGGTACATATGTCTTTTTGAATTAGTTTTTTGGGTTTCTTCAGATAAATGCCGGAAGTGGAATTACTGGGTCCTTCTTTGCCTCTTGTTATACCTTTTCTGTAAGCAGTCTATGTAAAAGGGAATATGGGATAAGGAGAAGCCCTGACTAAAAGGAATATGTTACCAAGAAGGAAATCCACTGATGGAGAATAACATGTGCAATAAATTTAGACCTATGGCTGATAATATGGAATGAGGAAACTGTCAACAAACTTCACTAGGGAACATCACTCACAACCATGCATCTAATTGGCAGAGGTGAGTGTGGTGGGCACTTATGCACTCTTTGCCTGGATACATTCCCCTCAAATGGCCCCTGTTTAACAATTTCTAAAATATAGTATGTTGACATGACAGAAAGGCTAGGCTATTAGAAGAAGCAGTGTGAAATCAATTTGTCAATCTACTCAGAACAAGATTGAAGCATCAGGAGTTAGACTGTGAAACATGCAGGAAAAGTAATCAAAGTGAGCACATTTTTACATGCTCCCATTGTGGAGTCCCGGCCCCAAGTCCTACCCTTTAGTACTCAAGGGTGACATCTTTCCTCTGTGTTGACATTTCCTCATATTAGAGGTTGCTACTTTTCAACTTACCACAATTTGGTATAATATATTTCTTTTTCTTGAACTGAATTAATTGGAGTAACATTGGTTAACAACATTATACAAGTTTCAGGTATAAAATTTTATAATACATCATTTACCTAATGAATCACGTGCTCACCACCCAAGTCTAGTCTCCTTCTGTCACTATACATTTGACTCCTTTCACCCTCCTCATCCTCCCCCTACCCCTCTGGTAAGCACCGTACTGTTGTCTGTGCCTGGGTTTGTTTGTTTTGATTATTTCTTTATTGTTTTTACATCTCACATATTAAAGGAATCATACGATTCTTGCAACCCTTCTTATAGATATTTACCCCCAAAATTTGAAAACATTTATTTGTAAAGAATTATGTACCCCTAGGTCCACTGTAGCATTAGTCACAATAGCCAAGACCTGTAAACAATCTAAGTGTCTTTTGACTGATGATTGGATAAAGAAGATGTAATACATACACATATACATATACATGTATACAGTGGGATACTACTCATTTTAGATACTGAAAAATACCATGTTGGTTACCTAAATTAGGTCATCAGGAGGAGAACTTTGGATTTTGTTCTTTTTCTCTAATTTTTTAAAAATAAATCGAAACATTTTACCTAGAATTATAAAAACTATTTGCATAACCTAAGATAATTTTTCGATTCTGAGAACTGATCAAAGATAGAAAAAATTGAGACGTTACTATCACATGGACAAAACACCTGGACAGATGGTCACATGCTGCTATCAGAAGGGTCTGAATTGAACAAACATGTAGCATGTTACTCACCTTTAATGAGCTTGGATGGACACATTTAATAGAGCACATTCCTTCAGATTGTAAATGCAATATAGTTTCCACTTGGAATTGATATAAAGGCCAAATAGTAATTTTCAAAAGGACCTCTCTTAAGGAGTTCTAAGAGAAGGTACAAACATATTTTCTCGGAGAACCATGACTAAGAAGATATTTACATCTTTTGAACTGTACTGCATCAGACGACTGACTGACTACTCTCAAAGCAATCAAAGGAGGTACCAAAGCCATGAAAATATCACAAGTCTGTGGACCTTCTGTACTTTCAAAGATTTAACAGTAGTTATTTGACAACCAAGACATTTTGCAGACCAAATCAACCCGACTCTATGTGTCAGTTTTCAAAAAATAGCTCAAGATTATTTATGTCAGAATCTTTGTTAAAATACTGGGTGAAACAAAATTTTCTACTAGCCAAAAAATTTTAATCAGGCCTGGATTTGTTTCAAGCAGTATCAAAAAGAACAGGGTATTCTTTATAGAGATAGTCCAAAGAGAAAGGCTCCACAATTTTTCTTGGTCTGATTATATCTTAAAGTCTTGACAATTAAAATACTTTTTGTAAAGTCTAAAATGACACATGTCCACTTCATCCCTTTACAAATGTATGCCTTTACAAATACTAAATGTATGGCTTTCCCCCTTCTAGGCTTTATTATAGACAAGTGGCCTTATTTTTTTAACTGGGTTAGTTGGATATGTCATTAGTATAAGGAGATCTTCCTATTGTCCAATCAGTTCCTTTCATAACTACTCCACAGTCCTCGGCTTAATCTCTAAAGAGCAACATTGTTAGCAAAGGAGCCCCAGGTAAGAATACATGCTTAGTCAAGACAAAGATACATCATACTTAAAACAAAAACAGGACTTGAATTCCTGGAAGAGTTATGATGAGGAGAGAGATTCTATCTGACAAAGTGGTCCCCATGTGGCCTTCTTGGAGCCAGGGGAAATTGGATTAAATAGTTTCTGATGGCCTCATCGAGTCTAAGATTTCAATAATATTTATTAACCTCCATTAATCATGTAATCATCTTTCCATTCTGTAACTGAATTTATATCATTTTAAGATAATGGCTTCTAGGGTCTGTAGAGCCAAAGCTAAAATATGACCTCAAAGAGTCACTCCTTCCCTTGGTCAGATATCAAATGCTGCCACTGAGAATTCTTTCCCATTTAATGTGAAGGGAAAGATGTTCACAGAAACACTTATGCCACGTCCAAGGCAGAAAGGCATTACTGCCGTAAACTTCATATTTCAAAACAGCATGTTCTCTAAAGATCCTACAGCTGGCTCAAGGACAAGTGTAATATATTTAAGATGAGACGATAAATTTTAAATTAATTACTCTTTAGATACCTTAAAGGAACAAAATTTTATGGAAGCTATTTCATTCAGAACAATCAATAATACACATCAAAAATAACATTCATGAGTTGCCAAGTGGGAAGAGGTATAAGGCAACTCAATAAGCCCACTTAATAGCATGCATTTGTGTAATTTAAAAAAGGAAATGCAAGAGTCCATTCTTAAAGGGCCAGTTTCTCCCCTCCCTTTTTTTTTTTCAGTTAAGTATGTCAGTAAATCCAATTTTTTTCCCAATTTTCTTATGTTCTACAAAATAATTGGTTATAAAAAGAAAATTATATCCTTGAAACCTCTGACAATTCTGCTAGGACAAAAATTAAACAATATTTTCTCCCTTTTACTTTGCTTAGATTAGTATGGCAGCATGTATGCCCTTTTTACACCACTGTCTCTGTTGCGTCTTGATGTCAGGCTTCTGTTCCCTCACCTTGCAGCCAATCAATCTGTTATGAGCTCAAATGGCATGTGCAACCTTGCCTGGTGGCTATGTTAAAAATTCTGACTTCCATAAGCATCGACAAAGATGTGTTCAGTTTAAGCTAAATAAATAGAGTTAAGGAGGAATTTTATTGAGTTTGGAATGGGCCTGTCAATTGCTACTGAACTAAGTACTGACAGATACTAACTAGAGTCACATTTATTGGGTTAGTGAAAGTCTACTAATTTCCAACGCAGAGGAGAGGGAGCTAGTATTAACCATGGATGCGCTGGAAGATGAAATTCTTTCAACCATGAAAGCAAAGTTCCTTCCTTCCATGAAAGTTCCCATCTCTTCTTCCTCCCAATTTTAAAAAGGAGGAAGCATCAAGGACAATTTTAAAATGTGAGTGGCATTATGGATTAGGCATCTAAACATTTCAGATGTACAGAGCCAGCGAAAAGTCAAAGGGCCATTGCAACATCCTGGCTGCCATCCAATCAAAACAGATGAAGTGTAGAATGGGAGGCGGGTCTTATCCACACAGCGCGCATTCTTTCTACATCCACAACATAACATCAAATCCTTTAGATTTTGAGTGTCACATTTGACATACCCACCACAGGGGAAAATAAGCTCATGACAAGGAAAATAAAATCTTTTTGTTGTTGTGTTGTTGTTATTCGTTTGTTCTCCTTCAGAAAATGTACGGAGAAGTCACTCCTGGGTACAAGAACTGCAAGGAAAGAGTTTGAGGAGATGAAGAGGAGGCCAATAAAAAAGTCTCAGGATTTGAGAACACAGGTACAACCTATTTAAATGGTCTGCTTATAGATGCTGTTAAATTGAGAAGGGAAAATTATCAGGTGGCCTATAGAGAATTTCATCTGCAACGTAGATATCAAACTAGAAAATACATAAAACTGCTTCCTATGACTACCAGAAACTCTCCCTAAGGAAGACTTGGGTCACTTCCTGCCTTATGAAATCTAAATATACATGTATTTCATCTCTGAATTGTTATGGACTGTCCCAGCTTTGCTTGAACTTTTTGCAGTCCTGTGTTCTTTCCTCTTCAGTGCTAAGCATATGAGAAGAACACAAATGCCTGGGCATCGGCAGCTGCAACACTTGGTATCTGACTGGGGAAGAATTCTCTCAGAATTTTTCCTCACAAGGCCAGACTCCAAGTTCACATGCACATTTCTCCCCTACTGAAATGTGAGCCTAAGCAAAGCCCAAGCCTTCACGGACTAATGGCTTGTGTGAGTACATTTCTGTAGGGTTCCTCTGGGGCCTCTCACGGGAGGAGCTGAGAGTTATTTAGTCCAGGATTCTTCTTCACGAAGAGTTTCGCATTTAGACTTCTGGTGTTATCTCCAAGTGAAATTATACCTATGGATGGCGAGACACACCATAAATATTTTTTAAAAAGTGCCACATGAATGATTTAACTTTAATTGTTCAATGGAAAAATTTTAAATGCTTCATGGTGTTCCCAACTGTTTGGCATTTCTGCATTCTTTAATATACTGACACCCTCAAAAACTGGAATGGCCCGTTGATCTCTGTTGTTGACTTCCTAAAGGACTACAGAGGTACACGAATAATGAGTATTTAATATATATCGTCAGGAATATGAAGGTTACATTTTCATTAGGAAGTACTATTACCTGAAATATTACACAAATGTGTATAGTTCCATAAAAAATGAATTGTTTTTTGCTTCAAATATCAAGTTTAGACTTATACCCATTTGATCATTTAAAATGCTTAAAAGTACATAAAAAGAAGACACATGGAAAGGGAGAAAAGATAAAAATTCACATCAGTTCATTTTTCCTTTACTAATCAATAGATAGAAAATGTGCTATTTGGGGCTATTTAATTTTATCATTTTAGATTATATTCTGTCTCCATTGGATGGATAAATAAGAGCCTACTAATTACGCCTTCATCTTTTTACCATTCCAAAACTAACAGGGAAATTAGCCACCCAATAAGGTTCCATTCTTAGTTATCTGCTTTGGTATTCAGCAAAAGTTCTAAATTGCTCACTTACTGAGCTGAATCACATGTAGGGCTGAAATAGATCCATTAATGAATTATTGTATTGCCAGAGGTCTACTGAGAGCTACCTGATTTTAGGATTAATGGCAGAATAAATCTTAAGAAGAAAGCCAATATATTTTAATTTTATGCATATTACCTATTTTAGCAATATATTCTAACACTGGTTTTGCTGTAAATATCTTATTACTACTAAGTATCAAAGGGAATTCAGAAATATTCACCAATATACTTCATATACAACTTTAAACAAAATTAAAATTTGCACTTTTTAGAATAGAATAATTGTAGCTCATTTACAAGAATAACACTTAACATGAACAGATGCATATGATTATAAAAGCATGAAAGAAAAGTCATTTAAGTTTTAATTAGAATTGTCATGTACTAACTATAAACTATTAACAACATAATTTTATTTTTCCTTTAACCAGCAGAAATAGCACCCAAGTATTTAATCTTGAAAAGACAAGATTTTCATTAAGGAAAAACATCCATATCTTGCAGATATTTTTCTATTTATAATATCTCCTTTATAAAGTAGCTAATATTTAGTCTCAATAAAAGTTCCAAATTAAGCCAAAATATAGAATTCCCAATATTTAAGCTAAATCAGTATATTATTTATAATTTTAGAGAAAAACAAATCTATCTCTTTTGATATAGTTTTAAAAAACCTACTAACTATTTTCTCAAGTTGAGTTTTAAAAAGAGGAGGCATAGATGACTCTTCTGATGGTCCATAGAAAAATCTAAATGATGTTCTTTCTGCGCAAGCAACACAAAACACGAAATGTCGCTGCAGCGAAGTGGAGATGGGATGGCGGGCAGTGAATAGAGAGCAGCAAGAGTTTGAGTCCTGGTCTTTGGCAATCCTCATGCTGTACACATTTAAAGGAAGAACCTCCAAATGTAAATGTTATTTATCTTTGGAAGGTGGAAATATGGATAACTTTTTCCATTTACCTATATTTTCTTGTATTTTATGAGTTATCTAAATTGAATGGAAATTATCTTTTTTTTCTATAAGTTCTATTTTGTTCTTTTTCAAATCTTTTTTGGTTTTCAAATAATTGTGGAGGAGGGGGTTGCTTATATTTTCAAGCCTACTATTTTTTTAACAGATATGTATTAGCAAGGGTAAAGCTAGAACTTCAACAAGGCAATACAGAGAATTAAAGAACCAGGAGGTTTATATCTTTCACCAGGTCTCAGTGTGAATGGCCCAGGTCTTTATGTGCTCATTCGGATACCCAGATTTCATGAAGCCATCACTTTTCCATCCCCTAGGACATTGTCATCATGTGCATGGTTAAAGCTGGGTTGTCACCCATCTGGGCTCTCGCCAAGTATGAAGGAGCAAGAGGAAGCAGTAACACACATCACTTCTGCTCACAGTCTATTTGTGAGAACCTAATTACATGGCCATACCTGATTGCAAAAGGAGCTGGGATACATAGTCAAGATAGGCAGTCACGTACCCTACACTTCTGTTACAGTAGAATAGGTGAAAGTTAATTTTACAGATAGTTAGCCATCTCAATCACAACGTGAAACAAAGATTTTATATTATGTGCCCAAAGTCTCTACAGGTCTGATTCTGCTATCTACTTACTATTTCACTTATCGTGCTACATTTCCTTTTGTCTTTTGTAATTTTGACTGTAAGTTCATGTTCTATGGGACACTATTTATGGTATGGCTTTGAAGCCCAGGTTGAAGCTGCATTCTTCCAGGGAAGCGATGTGTTGTTTTTGCCTACCAATCCTTAACAATTTTTAACTGAATTATTTAAATTCTGGTTAGCCCTCATTGGTAAGTTTCCTTGTTGATCTCCTCCAGGCAGAGCACTTATTTCCAGCTCTCCCCTCTCTGAGATTGCAGCCCTTTTCAGTTTCGCCTTGCTAGGCCCTGGGCTTTCTTTTCGAGTCATATCGCACTGTGAAGCCATCAGAGTGGAAGCAAATGAATTGGCAGACATCCTCTAGAGTCTTGGTGCCCAAATTCTTGTTATTACTTAATTTTTGACTTCTACAGATTCCTTGCTTTTGTGCTAGCTTTTAAATACATTGAAAATTTGGGACTTTTTTTGTTTGTTTTACATTTGTTTTACATTTTAACCAGCATTTTAATTTTATTATTGGGAAGATTGTTTGGGGTTCCCAGTCTAAAATAGCATCAGAGATGGAAGTCCCAAATACCATCTTACATGACAGAAGACAGACATATATATATAGAGAGAGAGAGAGAGAGAGACACACACACACACACACACACACACACACACACACACGCACCACACACACATGCCTGGCAGAAGAGAGAGAGAAATACATATTTATATCTTTTGATGTAATGATTTAAGGAAAATCATCAAAAGAACATGAGATCTGGAACCACGAACCTAGAGTTTCACTCCTCAGTCTTATCTGTTGTGTGACCATACTCAGAAATCTGATTTCTTTAACTGTAAAATGGGAGGAACAACAGCCATCTTACCCATCTCCATGAGTTATGATGATTAAATGACAGAGTCTCACAAATTCTCAAACAATATTGCCAGTTGGAATTAAGACAGTGAACCTTATAAGCTTAAGAACATCCATATGTCAATAGGTACAGACATGCTAAAAAGCAATGATTTACAAAGCCTTTTTCTTGATATCTTCCCCAGGCCCTGCCCCTGCTGAGCTGGCCCTCTAGTTATTGGCTTCACCTGTGAACAGTTCACTGCCACTGCTGACTTCATCGAATATCTTCTTTGTACTTCCATCTGCATTTTATGTGAACTCTGGAGCGATTAGTTGCTAATATCAACAGTGGTGCACGGTCTAGGAACATTTATTGCTCCCCTGCTTGGCTTAATGTTTCTGATTTGGTACCATAATATTATTAATAGTCACAGGGTACAATAAAGGAAAATTAAGTGTTTATTTTGTTTAGGCTTTAGCCACTTTACCTACAGCCTTTTTCCATTACATTTGCACATAAATGAGCACACGCTATAATTTTTAGATGCAAATCAGGTTTTAACTTTGCTAATCATATGGTTTCCTTTCTGGTCGTCTTCCAGACTGGCTGCAGCGTTACTCCTGATGCATGTATATTGTAGCAAATGAAGATGTTTGCCCTTTTGTGATTCATTAATAGTTGTTTTTGCAGAGCAACCGTATTTTAAAATCCAATGTTACTCCAAACATTCCTTTGCAATTCCAGGAACATATCTATTAAATTTCAAGTTGAAGTTAATTGTTCAATTACAGATGATTTTCCAATAAATTGTTGGGAACAATTGCCATGGCATATGGAATCAAAGACATAAGAACAACTGAGTAAAATATACTGGAACCAAGTGTCAACATTAAAGTCCCCCACCTGTCAGCACAAGAAAAAGCATAGACCTGACGCGTTTAAGCCAGCATCCAAGATCAACGCAATGAGTTTATTCCACATTTTCTGCTCTCTCCACCATCTCCTGCCCATGTCCTTCTAAATGAAGTGTTTGTTCTGCCTTGAAAAGATAAATTAATATTTTACGTCGTAAGAACTCCTTTATTCCTTGGTGGGATACTTCTAACTTGATTTATATTATGGTGTTTAAATGTTTAAAAGCTTTTGTGAGGCAGGTTTTCGATTGATTATAGAATTTAGTTTCCCTTGAGATTCCTGCATCAGATATTATCTCAGAAGGCTTACTTCCAAAGATTTATGATCCAATCTCTTCCTCTTGTTAACCAAGTATTTCAGTGGCATCCCACTGGACCAAGCTTAGAGATTTCAGCCCAGCATCATCACATGGAGTGACTGCAAACACACCGTTGAGCCCTCATTTCCCAATGCCCCATTAACGGATTCTGGGTCATACCAGGCTTCTGTCTGCCCACCTGGCAATTTATATGAGACCTCTGGGACTTTAGGTAATCTCTCACAGGCTCAACAAACAGGTTATTCTGAGCAGAATATAGAAACACAATATTCTGAGAGAATCTGTATAAAATGTACTAATGTTAAATCCGAGGCAGATAACTGTGAAAAATGTGAACAAACTATTGCATAATACTTTGTATACTTTTGAAAGGCATTTTTCCTCAATATTCCATTTCATCTTTACAATAAATGCAGTCATTACGATGATGAAGATTATGTTAATGAAGAAACAAAATCACAGAGATGTGAGGGACTGACCTAGACTACAGACTCAGGTCTCCTGACTCCAGGCCCAGGCTCTTCCTTTCTTACCATGTTGCATCAGCAGCCAGCAACACCAGGCAAAGTGTGGTCCAAAACTAGGCTGTTGTTCCAGTATATTTGAATGAAACTTCAATACCTCCTTCCACGGCATCTTCCAGTCATATTTCAGTGCCTCGAGACTCACCCTTATATCATCGCTTTGGTTTTGGAATTCTATCAGTGACAGCCATATACACCACTACCTCTGCCATCTCATCCTCTAAAAGTTACCAAGATCAACAGAACACAAAGTGTTTTTGAGGACTCTCTTTGTTAGGATATTCAATTTTACCATAGTTTTACCTAAAATCCAGTTATAAAATCATATAATTCCCTCTAATCAATAATTCATATTAGTGTTTTTTATTTATGTGACTTACTTTCAATAAAAAAGGTATTTTCATTGGAGTGACATGCTCTCAAAATTTCAATGCCTTTCCTCTTTTTTGTCAAAGGACTCCATAGTTATTAAAGTTCCCCCAAAGCTTTGCATTCCCTAGCCAATCAAAGGTCCTCATCCTGAAAAGAACGAGATGGCAAAAAGCCCTTTGTGACATACCCCTGTCTACTTAACCAGCCTTACATCTTGCTAAATCTATTGCTTACAAAGAAGAAACGGTGTTTCTCTCTATTCAGTTATTTCCAATTTGATATGCCTTTGCAAGGAACCTAGTGCTAGAGACATTACCACGTTCTCAGATCAGGGGAAGTAAACACATAGAATGGAATGGTCAAGCTTCCGGGCACAGGGAGATTCAAGTTGTGGTTGTTAAGGTATAAACACTCAGAAAATGCCAGCTTTGACGACCTGACAGTGTTTTATCCTGACCCCTGGTGTTTCAGTTATATAGATAACGTGGCTTCCTCTAATGTTTTTTCATTATAGGTTAAATTCCTTCTATGTCAATCTTTTATCTAAAAGTACTGTTGATTAGATACTATGTCTCTTACCTTACCCCTAGCCAACTGGTTTTCCATCCCTTACCTAATCAGAGCTCCCACTACAATGCCCAGGAGATGATGCGAGCCTTGCCTACATCCCCTTCAAAGTTATCTTCCTTGAGTCTCAAACTTTCAAGACCATAAGTTATGCTTTAGTTTGAAATGTAGCTGGTCATAAAATTTTAGTTATTGTTTCCTCCTTATTTTACCTTACCGATCATGATGCAGAAATTTAACTGAGTAAACTTCTAGAAGTAATTGTAATACAGCAACATAAAAAATTCTAAGAGCAAAGATAAAGTCACCCACAATTTCACTATCTGAACTTTCTCCCTTCTACCATTTTAATGCACCAAACTACCCTTTTTGTCCATAATTATACATGCTTGCAATTATATTCTACATGAAATAATGCATACCTTTAAATTTTGCTTCTTTTCATGACATCATCAACATTATTTTCCATGTTGTATTCTGGGGTTTATAACTATCATTTCTAATATCTGTATAATTTTTCTTTAGATTTCCTATAAATTATTTCGTTATCAAACAATAGTGTGGCTTTTTCTTTTTCTCATTTAAAAAGTTCTGTGAGGAACATCTTTGTGCACATGAATTTTTAGTACTTTGGTTATTTTGTAAGGATTGATTATTGTTCCTTCTCCCTTCTATAAGCTCCTCTTCCACCATCCACCCTTTAATAGCTGGGATTCTCTAGGGTTTCATGAATAATCCTCTTTCCATATTTCTCTTATGCCCTAGGTGAGCTCATCTATAATCAAGACCTCACTTTCCAAATTATTCTCCAAGACCCCAGACCTATATCTATTAATCCAGTGAAAATATACCATGTAATCCCCACTGAGTCCTCAAATATTTTCTTAAATACTAAATACTAACTTCTCCTAGAAATTGTTCTACTTTCTGGGTGGACATTCTCAGTATCAGCACCCCCATCCATCCAATAGCCTAGATTATCACTACGCTAGGAATCTTCTCTCTCTCTTCTCCATATCCAACAGATCTCAAGTCCTCTTCAGTGCTGCCTTAGAAATCTCTTTCACACCTTGGGTTGCTTCTCTCACTGGGTCTCACATGGCCACTCCACTGCCTTGATCCAGGCTCTTATCACCTTTTACTTAGATGATAATTGTCTGCATATGTTTCCATGCTAACAATTTCTCACCAATGCTACCAGTCTGATCTTAAACAAAGGTCCCCCAGTTAAAACTTTTACTAGGTTTTTTGTTTGTTTGGTTGGTTGGTTTCTTTTGTTTGGTTGATTGGTTTTTGTTTATTTTTTTGTTTTGTTTTGTTTGCTTATAGCATTGTCAAGCTTTAGTATGCATCGAAATCACCTGGAGGGCTTGTTAAACCAGAGAATATTGGGCCCTGCCCTCCAAAGTCTCTAATTCAATAGTTCTGGGTGGGGCCAGAGAATTGGCCTTTCTAATAAGTTCTCAGGTGATGTTGATGCTAACTGTCTGGGGATCACACTTTGAAAACCACTAATCTAGAAGATAGTAGTTAACTTTCCAATTGTGCACATTTTAAAATCCAGACTCAGTTTACTCTTCCTGCTTTACTTTGTGGAACCCATCTAGTGAAAATTACTTTCCTGCCATACTAAATCTGCCAACTATGCTCAGTTCCTGTCTGCTTCCAGAATTGTCCCTCATTGTATATGGTTGCCTCAATGACCTTCATATCCAAGTTTTCTTTTTTTATTGGCAAACAACTACTATAAAATTATAAACTCAAATATGTATCTGGACCAAGTAGGTAGTACAAACGCATAAAACAAGAAAATGACAACATGAAGAGTTCTATTTAAAGAAGCAGCCCCTATCACGCTCCTCTCTATTATCTACTTGAGGCTACTGATGAGTGTTAAGTTTGTTTGTTTTTTTTTTTCAAAAGAAGCCAGAATCCCATATTTCTAAGCAAAAATCCAGGTTCCTAAATATTGGCAATGGATTAAAAAAATTGAAACTCGTGAAACCTTATGCTAGCTGAATTTAGCCCAAGGCCCATACATTTGCAATGTGGTCTTCTCATAACTAAGTCCAATATTTGTTCCTCAATGCAACTTTCCTGATGCATTGCTCCAAATCTTACACTCAGTGCTCACACACTCATGTGTACACACATATACAGACTTAATAGTCCTGACCTTTCTGCTTCTATGGCACTTTGTTAAAATTTATATGAAAGCATTTATTTTAATGAAACTATCATTGTGTTACTACCACCACAAAGAAGCTCAAAAGGAAAAACTAGGTCTTATAATTCTTTTATTATTATTTCCAAATGTAGTACACCCAACAAATATTTGTTGAAGGACAGAAGAAAGATTAACTAAAGGTAAATTCTCTTTTCATGACATGGCATACAGTATTCTGTCCCACATATCATAACTCCCCATTGTTTGTATTTCCTTAGTGACATGCTAGATTTCCCATGATGAAACATCCAGATTTCAGCCATGCTTTCAACAGATGTACAGAAAAATGTTGGTCCAAGTAATCTAATATAAACACTGGAAGCATTTGGATCAAGCAGCATTATCTTGGCCTGTCTTTCAAGAGGAAAATGATGGGTATGATTGATGACAATGACTAAAGGCATCAGTATTCCCTTATCATAACGCCAGGTAATCTTTCACATGTATGCAATTAATCACAGCTTTTAGAAATAGGAAGATTTATGCATAAACCCAAGAGCCAGCTGTCTCTTACCTATTTAATCCAAAACAAAAACAGCAAAAAAAAACAAAACAAAACAAAACAAAAACAAAAAAAAATTCTGTACTGTATCTGAAAGAGAGGAAGTCAAACCAGCAAATTCTTCTTTATTTTCCATCCATGACTTTCTTTTACTCCTGGAGTTGTCCAGCCTCCTTAGCTTGTATGTGATTTGAAAGCCATTAAATATAAAGCTATAATTGAATTTAACCAGAGGGTTTCTTAAGCCCTAAAGGTCTTTTACTAATAAGAAAAATCTATTGTCAATGGTGCCCTTTGATTCATTCTTTCAGTACAAATAAAACTCATTGCAGAGTAGAATGCAAAATCAGGTTTCCCTTTTATCTTTCATCGAGCATTAAAGCATGGGGAAAGAAAAAACACTTTAAGATAACTGTGCTTTTCTTCAGTTATAAAATATAACTTCATAACCTGTAAGGCTTTTTATTAACCAAGGTTCATCTATCTAATTGGGGAGCCCTTGCATTGGAGAGGCTCATGCCAATTTGATTTTGCTAACAAAAATTTCAGTTTCCCGAGCCTTTATCAGTAGCGGATAAGCATGTAATAGTCCTATATACTACCTTCTGCACCTTCACGTTTTAATAGAGGAGCTATTCCTCCTACTTTTAATTTATTCTTCATACATTCTTCCTCGAGAGCCAATGATATTAATCAGCATAAAAGAAAAAAAAGAAAAGAAATTAACAGGTAAAATAATATTTTTAAATGTTTAATAGAGCCATCCATCTTTAGTTTGCCTTTCCCCATTCACACTGAATATACTTCATGCTCTTATATAGCACATTGATTTTTACATTATGAATTAATATTTTCTTTATGAAAATACATCTGATTTCCCGGAACCTCCAATATATAGTGCCTAAATCAATAAGGTAGTTGCTGATCTGTTATAATTACCCCTTCTCTTTTTGAACACTTTCCCATCATGAGCTAGATGTCAGTCTAGAATTCATACCATGGTCCCGCATTTGAAACCACCAGGCCACCACAACAGCATCTGCCCAGACTTGCTCTATGCATCCTTTCCTTCCTTCACTTCTTTTGCTACAAACCACACTTTTAATAGTGATTTCGCCCTTATGGAGAAAACTTAAGGTTGGTCTGAACTATCCTGGACAGGAATTAAACACTTTTTCCAAAGCTATAGAGCAATATGACCCTAATTTTACTTTCTTAGAAGAGAAAAGAGGTGAGCATTGTCCTTGAGTCCAGGTGTCCTAGCCTACTGAGCCTGACTAGTTGGCTGCTCCCACTATAGTTTCAAGGTCAATGGACTCTGACCATTGACTTTAATGCAATTGGAGAGCTGTACCTTCTCCCTTCGATAAAATCTTCTTGGCTGATTTATTTCAGCTTGGATATTCCGCTCTATCTCATCCAGGAAGACCAAGTTGCTTTTGGTGCCCCGCCCATGACTTCTACGTATCTTCCACTAATTGCTGAATTTTACAGGACCTTTACATGACAGTGTTTTTCATAAACACTCTCCTGTTATTCAGTTTCACATGGATCTACATTATACATTTAAAACATATAAGGAAAATATGTACCCCTGTGAAAAGAACCAAACTTTCAGAAACTGGCTTTAAACTCACGTCCTCTTTCAGGTCTATCGCCACGAATAACACCTGGCTCCAATCATGCCAGCAAGACCCCTGCACTCTATTCATATCAGTACCTATTTCTGCACTATTATATACGTTCCTAAAATATTTATTTACATTTTTCTAAGAAAGCTCATTTAATAATGAACTCCTTAAGGACAACGACCTTTGCTTTCTTTAAAATTTTCTTCAAAAAGTATAAATAGAAGCCTGGATATGGAGTCAGTAACTCCACCACTTACTAGCACTGGAACCTTGAGCCTTTCTATTAATCTCTCACAGGTCTGGTCTCTTATCACTAAATGGGATAATCGTCTGCTCTGCCACCTCAACAGGCAGAACTGTAGGTAAAGATCATAAAAATTATAGTCTGCCAGGGCACTATGTAAACTGCCAAGGCTCACATAAATGCTCTAATTATTATGCTCAATAAATACTGCTGACATACAAACCAGCAAATATTTAAGATAAGACACACAGGACAATGGTTTTACCATTCTTATAGTCAACTAATATGCATTTTAAGTTTTCATCTCCTTTCTATGCTCATGAAGAAGATGGAGGCTTAAACAAAAATTCATAAGGTTTAAGGAGGCATGGACAATAGACTAATGGTTACCAGAGAGTAGGGGAAGTGGGGAGGGGAGAGGTAAATGGTGTGAAGGGGGTCAAACATGTGGTGACAGAAAGAAATCTAAATATGGGAAGTGAACACACAGTGTAAATATATATATATACACATATACATATATATATACACACATACATATATATACGGGTGTGTGTGTGTGTGTATGTGTGTATATATATATATATATATATGCCTTACTGTTAAAGTGTACAGCTGAAACTTACTGGATCTCATTAATGTCACCATAAAAAAAATAATAAAAAAATAAATATAAATAAATCTATAAATAAATAAATAAATAAGCAAACATTTTTTCTAAAGAAAAAAAATTAAGAAGAAGGCATTAGAAATGTGTAAAAAAGACCTAGCATAAGATTTTAATAAGGCATGCTGAGGGCTGTGGCAAATTGGACGATCCTTGTCTTTTCTAAAGCAGGAAGCTGGCACTAGTTCCAATTAATTGTACCACACAGGAAGGTGAGCCAAATATTTCAAGAGAACAGCAATTTACATTTGTAAGTGAAATATCTAGATTGTTAAATTGTTGGCCTTTAATTAAGTTCTTGAAATAAATAAATAATGGTCAAATGTATCATTAATGAATATGCCCCATGGATCACAAGAGTTTGCAACCTCTGGCTCAAAGTTTTCAACAGCTGAGTTTGCATGAATAATCAACAAGTGTTCTTGAGCCCTACTGAGAACTAATTCTGAACCAAGTTTTTAGGGGAATATTCAAAAGAAGTACAAGGCTTGTTATCAAAGCAGAGGTTAACTATTTATTATTAAGCACCGAAGATTTATTCAGTTACCTTGAAGTTCACTTAAATATAATCCTTATGAACTTATAAGGTGATTATGATTCTACTCATTTTACTGATGAAGTAACCGAGGCATAGGAGTGATTTTTCAAGGGAACATGGCATAACCAGTAAGAGGTAGAAAAATAATTTTAACTCAGTTCTGGCCATTATTTATTAAAACTCATGTTTCTCCACCATGGAAAAGAACTGAATCAAACATTAAAGACCTAGAGAATGACTGAAGTTTAAGCTGGGTGGTAGTGATGCTGTAATAAGACGTTAGAAAAAGGAACACTCTGGTGAGAAATATGATATTCTGAAATCTTAGTGGAGGATGTGGGCCTTGGGTTAGTTTAGATTTGGACAAATGGAGGAGAGGTAGAAGGAACAGTATTAATGAAACCTTGGTGAATATGAGTAACTTACCAAGTTCTAATAAAGCCTCTCTCTCTCTCCTTGTCTCTCTCTCTCTCTGTCTCTCTCTGTCTGTCTCTCTTTCTTACAAGCACCCTCCAGTTTCACTTAACATCTATTAGTTTCATTTGACTCAGTGTCCCTCCATCTTTTGGTAGCAGCACCCTTTTGCTGTCTTTCCTTGGGGGAACCATCTTACCACTATTCTGATCTGGAGCTTCGCTAATGCTGTAGCTAGAGCCACCTGCACAAGGGCAGGCTCAGACGTGCAGAACCCGGAAGTGAAAGGAAGTTAACCCTACACAAGTAACCAACAAGACTAGTGGTGTCCCTCCAGTCCCTTGGGTAGACAGTTCCACTTTTCAGAAGGTACCATCCAGTTGCCCATAGTCATGACCATTTCAATAATGTACCTTTAGGTGGTCTTTCCCTTCTCTGATTCATTCTTGCTTTTCCCCTACTCTTATTCCCTGGAATCACTTCCCAAATGAACTGCTTGTTCCAAACCCTTGACTTATGCTCTGCCTTGGGGAAAACCAAGTTAAGATAGTTTTTCACGCTGATTTTCCCAAACTGCCCTCTGCTCATCTTTCCCGAGGTAAGATTATTCAGTTTTTACTCTGATGCTGGCCTATCCTCTACTCTTCAAATAAAGTCCTTGCTTCGCTTAAGTCAGCCGGAATCCATTTCTGTTCCTTACCACCCTAAATGATTTATAGCTTTATTTAAAGTAAACCTACATTGGATAATAGAAAGTTCTGTATATATACAAATATAGAAATATTGAAGCTGATCAGTGTGGCTGTTGTTCTAGGTGGCAAGAAGTTCTGAAACACTGACAATATTATTAAATACAAAACTAACATTATGGATGAGCTGTACAATCAGCTGGCAAGTGATTCATGATGTTTCTGCCAGTGCCCACACCGGCATGATGAAGTGCTAAAATCCAGCATTTCTGTGATAACTGCATGGGTATCTAAGACTAAGACTTCATTTGATTTTATACCTTCTCTACTAGCTCACCTACCACCTCTCTGAAGTCATTACCTTTTATTGTTTTTTTATCACTCAAAGGCCACTCCTATAATTAAGTAATCCCTTGGAGAGAACGTAAAATCCCTTGGATAGAACGTTTTCTACTTCTCCAGGTAGGAAATGGAGAACAAATGTAAGTTTCAAACTCACATGTCTTGCTTTCCCAAGATATTGTTTATCCACTAAATTATAGAGCTTTTCATTGTCACTTAAAATAAATGGGTCACATTCCTATTAAGTTCTATTAT
Organism: Pteropus medius; assembly: GCF_902729225.1. Classification (NCBI taxonomy): domain Eukaryota; kingdom Metazoa; phylum Chordata; class Mammalia; order Chiroptera; family Pteropodidae; genus Pteropus; species Pteropus medius. Next base: position 14,921,385 of record NW_024345601.1, read on the forward strand.
ATCTATCACCCATTTATATGTGTATGTATGTATGTATGTATGTATATATGTATGTATGTATGTATGCATGTATCTATCATCTTTCTTTCTCCCTATCTATAATCTATCATAATAATTGCTAAATTGCTCCACATACGTAGGAGAGCCCTTAAAAGTGGCCATTTTTCTAAAATCAGCATCTGAAATTACAAGTAGAAAATCTGCATTATTATAGTTTATCTGGTGCTTGTTAACTCTTAATCTGTTATATATTTTACTATGATTTCTCCAGATGTGTGAGTATATTTCATAAGTTAATATTCTACATAAACTATACTAAAAAAATGTTGAAACAAAGCAGAAACTCCGTGGCTCTTAGCAGTCCCTCCACACAGAAGTAGTCTATGTCTAGCTGACCAGATGCAAGGTCATAAATGTCCACTCACTGAGAAATTTGTAAATAAAGCCGAGACTCCCCCAATCTTCATTGAGTGGTGTGTGTTTTATACTCCACTGGGTTTAAAAAAAGAAATAATGCTAAGAAAATTCCAGCATTTTACTAGGGGTTAATATAATTTTGAGAACTTTACTAATACTTTACCAGAAAATGGGCTTTTTATCTTCTAAAATAGAATCCAGAACAAGTTTGCTTTTGAACAATGGGCTTACTTTTGAACAATGGGTTTGAAAATAGAACTTGCCATTTGAAAAGTTTCTTGAAATTTTCTAGAATGATGGCTTCTAAATATTGTCCTTCACTAGAATCACCGAGGGAACTATTAATATCAAAGGGGATTCCTGGGTCCAATCTTAAAACTATTGAAGCAGAATCTCTGGCAGGTAGGACCAAGTTTCCCTGGTGATTCTGATATTCAGCCAAGTCTGGAAACCATGACTAGAGTCTAGAGTCTGAATATTAAATGTCGTTCTGGCAGTTAAAATTTTAGAGCCTGTGATTATAACTTTATTAATTTCCTTTCGATTTATATTTTGAAAGAAAAGCCTAGATAGGAAATCATTTGGTCATTATTTTGTCTAAATTATCCATTTTGGAAGAGCTCTTCAAGAAGTTTAAAGAGACCTTCGAATGATGGATATGCCCACCAGTTTCTTGACCCTTACATTGCTATAGTTCCAACTGCTGTTCTATCAGAACTGCACCTCTAAAAGGACAGGTCTCGGGGGAGGATGAGAAGTTATTTCTACCCTGGCTGAATCACCAGGATTGAGTCAGAAAGCTGGAAAATACCAGGAGACTATTTGGCTTAGTCCCTGTGTTCATGTAGTTAAGCTGTGCTTCTACGAATTTCAAGGCAGGGAGAGTTCACTGCTGGTGTTTTGATATCCTGATAATGAGTAAATCTTTCCTTAGGACCATCTGGTGCTGCTACCGAGTTGACATGTCCTGATCCCCAATGCAAAGAAAAATGACATTTTCCATGCCTCCCTAATTTATTCCCTGGAACCAAGGAACTACACTTAAAATAATACAAAAGGATAGATTATTATCATAGTAGAAGAATGATACCATAAACAGAACTGTAGTCTGAGTCAAGAAATCTAGATAGTAGTCCCAACACTGGCACTAACAGAATGTACAAGATCATTATACTCTGTGTTTTAGCCTCTTCATCAGCAAATGGAAGAAATCAAACACTTTCTGGCTTGATGTCATATGAGTCTATCATTCCATCATTCATTTACTCCCTCATGGAGGCCTTCAATGAACCACTTAATGAGCTGCATGCTGGATAAAAGTAAGGAATAAGACGAGCATGCTCTCTGACACAAATAACATAAGGAAAAGAGACAAATAATGAAAAAACAATAAATATGTAGTTACATTGATATTATTTCTGGGAAGAAAAAAATGATAGGTCTTTGTGTTTCCTATGATTTCTGTAATCTAAAGGAACCATGTAGGTTGGAATCTTTCCTCCTCTAGACAGCACACCTGGCTCTCTAAATCACTGAAGTGTGGAAAAGCAGATGGCTGGTGTATTCCAAGAACTCTCCAAATGGACAGATTTACCCATTAGCATAGAACTTATCAATCTCATTAGATTTTGGCTTATAGATGACCATATTTGTGAAGAGATATCCACATTTGCTTGCAGAACTATGTAAACAGCTTCCAATAAAGCCAATAGGGTCTCCAAATTTTAGAGACTAAAGAGATGTGGCCCCAGTGTCTAACACTCGGATAGAAACTATTGAACAGCTCAAAGGCATAAATTTAGGCCCATTAGCGTCTAAATTTAAAAAGTGGGTCATGGTCGCAAAATAAACTATTAACACTGGCTCTTCGCTCAAGCACGAGTTGATTGTAAAGGAACCCAAATCCAACAGTGTATGGATAGCTTGGTCAAATTTATCAGCAGAAAATATCTTCTGTGGTACCCTTTTTGCTGAATATTGGGGTGAGCAATTAGCCTCAAATTAATAAACTCCATTAACAAACTATTACTTTATATTGGAGTAGCACTTGTAACTTCCTAATGTCTTCAGAGCAGTTGCCACATATGATATACCCGACAAGTCTGTGAAGCAAAAGGGATGATGTATGCTATGACCTGCCCATCTGAGAGAGGAAAAGCATGGGCTAGTGGGGTTGAGTGCATCACTTCCAAAACATGTAGCTAATTGGCAAAGATGCATACGTGTGTACATGCCTGCACACAAGAACACATGTGCACACAAAGGCTTGTATAGGCACAAGTGTGTGTCTATACCAAAGGGCTGCTATGTAGACACTGGTAATGACAAAGTCCAAAAAGAATAGATGCCATGGAAGAGAATGCATGGACTAGATTACATAGGAGAAAAAAGACTATAGATAGTTTCTGATCATCCTATAAAAAAGTCCATTGCCTTCTTTCTCAGAAAGCTGAGTTGCCAGTGACTATACCAGATGCCAAAGTAGACAGATGTCATGTCTTATTTACTTGTTTGTTTTTAAAGAAAAAAGGTCTTGGGCAAGACCCCTCAGTTCTTGGTTTAATTTCATTTAAAATCTTTCATTATTATTGTTGTGATTGTTAGCAGCAGCAGCAGCAGCATCACCATTTTTGTTTTTCTTTTGGGATAGAAACTGAAACTCCCACAATATGAAGGTGGCCATATAACAATGATTGCAAACACTTGTTCAGTCACCTGAGGTACATAACTGGCAATCCCTCATATGTTTATCTGAAATTTAAAGTATAAAAGTTCCCGAACATACGGTCTGAAACTAAATCCGAGACTATAGATGAGTTAGCATTCAACACATGTGAATAACAGAACTCAGGTTTGGTCAGCTGAATTAACCTCATTAGATTATTAGAAATTTAGATTCTATAACTGGTTGAGCAGTGAACTTTTAAAAATATCTTTTCCTCTCATAAATTATACAAAAAGCCAAGATTTTGATCTAGCTAAATAGGAACAGGCATGATGAAGAGCTCCATATTGTTTTTGTTCTGATAAAAAGAATTCGTAATCTATTCACTAGAATCATTGATGGACACCAATTCATTCAATAGGTCATTGTGTTTCCTGTAATTCAGTCTTCCCACACTTTTTCACAAGGGCAGTCATTAGTTGGGACCCTCTTCGGGGGAGACAAGCCCTTGTAAAAACAATAACCACAGTTTTTCTGAACTGAATCCTGGAAAACACAGCCCAGCATGCTGCAGGGGTGAAAGGCAGTGCCCAGTCCTGCATCTTTGAAAGCACAGCTTAAAAATAGAGTAGGGTACTTTCCTGTTTGGAGAACTCAGTAACAGCTGTTCATTGCCCACATTTCTTTCATACTTCCCTCCCCGCCACAAAGAAAATACAAACTAGCACTGGCTATAGGAATGGACATTATTCAACAGCAATGTACCTTCAAAAATAGCACAGGAAGAGATATAGACACAATGAAGGGGAAAACAAGGAAAACTTAGGAGGAGTAGAGGGAGCAGGGAGGAGATACTTTCAAACAATGAGAAATCTAAAGTAAGCAGGAAGGCAAGAAGGAAAGAACTGGATTTGAAAAGGTTGTCTCTAAGAAGTGATATGTTGGTGTGAAAAGGGCACAGCGGTAGGAATTATAAAAATTAAGGTTTTTGTTAATTCTGACACTAATTAGCCATGCTTTCTTGGGTATGCCCATCTCCACGCCTATTTCATAAAATGGGAAGAGGGGAGAGAAGATAGAGCTAGTCAGTCTCTAAAAATCTCCTCTAATTCTGAAAATGTTATATTGTATGAAAGTATAGAGAATTGGGGTTATTGGACAGTAGAGGAGCTGGGAGGAACACTAGTTTACCTTTCAAATATTTAAGCGCCAGTTCCCTACAGAAGGTCTTTAATGGATCTGAAGATGAGGCAAACTGAAGCATATTCACCTTGATGGCCACCTCTTTCTCCCAACCTAGGAGAACTGCTTAAGGGGATGATAAGAAAGCTGTCCTCATCCCCCACACTATAGTAGCAGCACCCAGAAAGCAGCATGATCCAATCCTCAAGAGATGCACAACCACAAAATTCCCTCCTATCTTCTATGGCATCCACCTGAAAGTCCCTTCCCAAGGCTGACAAAATGAAGATGGCAGAACTCATGGCCTAGAGGCCATGTAGCATGCAGGTAAATAGCACAGGTATTGGAATCAAGCAAACCTGCATTCTCAACTCTGCATTCATTACCTTTTCTCTGATCTTCAATCATTGTTTTTTCCATAATTTCCCAAAATGGAGACATAAATGAAGTTATGAGTTTTAAATGTAGTTATCGAAGTAATCTGCTATTATTTGTTAATGTTACTTTCCATTACTATTAATAGTAATCTACTATTATTTGTTAACGTTACTTTCATGGAGTGTTTTACTTACTTAGCTTGGAAAAATGTTTTTTGTTTATCCTCCAGGTCCTTTGACCTCATGAATCACCCTATTATCTTTGATTTTAAAAAACAAAAACAAAACTCTTCTAGCATGGGATCATCAACTAGCAGTTGATTGCACATTGACTAAAGCTGTATCAAATAGACAAGAGTGAATCTGTAAGCCCCCTAATGCGCACTACTTAGTGAGTGAACCTGAACATTTAAAAATGGGACTTCAATTTTATAGTTAGAGTTCCCTAGAACTACAAACGAAAACTTTTATATCCAGTCCAGATGTACAGAGTGATTCCCTTACACCTCACCTCTCCCATCAAGACAAGGGACACAGCAGATCTTCATTTGGACAACCTCACAGGACAGTGTATTTCCTCTGCTTCTGATATGGTTGAACTGTGCTGAGAAATCAGCCAACGATAAATGGAAACTGCAGGCATATGTGCTTATCTGAAGCGAGGATCTTCGTGTTCAGGTGTGCCTGCAGACATGGGGTTAGATCATCTGAAAAGACCCCCCAATGACAAATTTTCTTAAGTGAGAGAACATTGTGAGGAACTAGTTAATATTCAGGGAGATAACACTTGAAAATGAGATATATGGGGGGATCTTTCCTGGCAGAACTAGGAGAATAGACAATCATAGAAGGATTCATGAGAGTTCCTGGATGAAAGCAAGGCTCTGATAGAACTATATTTTCTAGTAATGTTTACTTCTAACTCACATTGATATGTCTTCTTACAGCAAAGTAGAATCATAGAATTTTAAAGCAGCAAGAAATCTTATACAACCTTTAGTTGAACCACTTCATTCTACTTGCCCAGGTAATTACTTGTCCGTATTTTCGACTAGATTCCAAATAGCCTCAATCTCAGCAAAAAGAAATAACAACAACATATGCCTTTTCTGTTTTTGTTTTGTTTTGTTTTGTTTTGTCTTTTTTGTTTGTTTGCTTGTTTGTTTGTTTTTTGGTGGTGTTTTTTTGCTGGGCACTGAGTAAATCTGTCCAAATGTCCAAGGCCCTAGGTGCTGGAGCCATCAATTTGAAATGAACATGGCAGCGAAGATATGCCTAACGGACCTACCAAGGAGAACAGAACACCGAGAAACCCAGAGATTCAATCTATCTAAAAGGTGGAAAATGTGATAATCAACCCCTTAAACCTGTGGTTTTGACTTCACACAAAAAACTAGCTAGGCTCCAAAGGGGAGATGTCTAGGGTGTTAAGTAAAGGTGTCTGTGGAGGAGGTTGGGCAAAAAGTGCTCAAGATTCAGAAACAGTAGGAGCCAAGGGTATCTCAGAGACAGGGAACCAGTCCTACAAAAGGGCAAGGCCCTCTGCCTTGGTAATCTTGTCCTTTTTGATGTAACAATTCCCCTAATGTCCAAGCAAGTTAGGAGCACTCATGACAAAGTTCCCTCTGCTTGGCATCAATGACCATATCCTGGAGCTGGGAAGAGCCCAGATGTTAGAGCAGCCATTACTCCCATTTCCCAAGTGGAGTCTGTCTAGGTCATCAGTCCCTGGCCAGGCCAAGAAGGGGCCATGAAGAGTAGTTTTGGTGATGGTAGTTTCTCTGGTCCCCTGAGGGAGTATCTATTCCCAAGTGATTTCAAAACTGGTCCAGAAAATGACACAGGTGAATCTTGTCAACAGCAGTTTTAGATTGTCAGGCCTACTGAGTGAGCAGTTGAGACCTGCCCCATGTCAATGATGGTTTGCTCAGAGAAGGCTAATAGAATCATCAAGGTTATGATTGAATTCAAAAGCATCGCCGAGCAAATGGAGCTAGGTGGGAAAAAGTAAGAACCACAGAGAAAAGGCAAAAGGTCCCATCAAAAATTCAAAACACCATCTCTATGGCACAGAGCATGTTCTGCACTGTCAGCATAGTGAAGACAAAGTCTGGTGTCAAGAGACTCGAGTTTGCTCAGAAGAAAAGTCAAGTGAGGACACTGGGAGAAAGAGGCACCTTATGTATCATCATTCAGCATTAAGCCAATATTTTGATACCACTGTGCATAATGAGTCAGACCCAGGCCACTAGCCCCAAGAAAACAGAACCAACACAGTTAACTACAAGTTTTTCTGGTGCCTGATTCCAAGGAAATATTCCTATTTAGCCAAGTCTTCTTCGTGGACTCAAGTTCTGGGTGTTGGCTTTGTATTCGTGAGTTCACAATTTGTTTTTACGGTTTCTGTTAAGGGCTGTGAGGGTTCCTCAAGGTAAGGTCTAAAGTATGTCTGCTTGCTTTCCCAAAGAATCAGAAGAAACCAGAGAAACATAAAGCTGGGGAAATGGGAAAAGAATATAATTTAATATTAAGAGACAGAGAACATGAGAAATTCTTAAATTCATCTCACATTCACCTAAGCTTTCTTACCCTTATTATTCAGTATTCATTCATGCATACAGTCATTCAATAAATATTGGACATTTATGATATGCCAGGCCCTGTTTTAAGCACCAGAGAAACGGTAATAAAAAGCAACTCCAGTGGAATTTGCCACTGGGTATGGGACATGGATAATACACACATAAATAAGCATGTAATTAATCTCAGGTAATGAAAATTGCTCTGAATGAAAATATATCAGGACGTGGGGTTCTTGAGTATCTGGCATGAGCTATTTTAGACGGGGCAGTCAGAGAAAGGTCTCTGGGAGGTAGCAGTTGAACAGAGGTCCGTACAGTGAGAGAGGGAGTTTTGACAAAATGTTAAGGATAAACGAGCCTTTTCTCTGAGATGTGAGCATAGTTTAAGGGGCTCAAGATGACTGATAAAGCTAAATCCAAATTGGCTGGGCTAAGGTGGAAATAAGAGACAACATCGTCACTTCCTTCAATAGCATCTGTAGGTGAGGAGTTGAGCATATTTTTTGCCACACATGGGTATTCAATTTCTTTATGTCTGTTTATAAGGGCTTGTGAAAGTTTAATGTGTTTCTCTGTAAATTTGCTTAAATCTGTTTCAAGCATTTTTATTGCTCATATTGTAGGAGGGCTATTTTTCCATTTCTTCTCTATGTCACTTTCCCCAGGAATTCCCATTTTCTGAAGGATTTCTTGTAAAGCCTTTCTAGCTACTTCAGGCCAGAATGCTTGCTCCTTTCTCTGAGCCAACTCTCATTCTGACTCTATAGCACCATACGATACCTGCTCTGCCAGCACCGGATGTGGATTTACTTGTTTTTTGTGTGTACACCCATGTCATCTCTGGAGAGGCCCTAGGTAGAAATATGGGCTTTGGAGTCAAGAAAGACATGGATTCTAATTCCAGGCCCACCAGTCACTAATTGTAAACAAGTTTGTTAACCTCCACTGTAAAATAGGAAGATGGCACTAGTATCTACTTTATAGTGTGGTTGTAAAGTGGGCACAGTATAATGACAGTGCTCAGTAAAGGGAGTTACTCTCAGCAAGTCTATAGGTTCTTGGGTAAAGGAGCTATGCTTTTCTTTGCTTTTCAGTTATGTTCCCATAGTGTTCAAAACACAATATGTGTCCTCTTAATAGGCTTTGAAGGTAGTACAACATGCTCCAAAAAGTAGTGGATATGGAATATAAAGGATAGGTTCCTTTCTAGGTTCTGTCACTTACTAGTTATATGACCAAAAACAAAAATCACTTAACTCCTCCAAGCCTCAGTTTCTTTATCTATAAAATAGGAATACTCATGTCAACCTCACAGGGGTGCTAGATATAACCCACAAGATAATACATGAAAAGAAGAAAGCATTTTCTGCTTTAAAACTTCTGACTCTGTGGCTCTTAACTATTGCTGATATAACATAAAATCCAGTTATATGAATCTACAATTATTTCAAAAAGGAATTCATAGACTAAGTACCTCTCTCTAACAACTCCTTCCTGAACTGGAAGAATAGGGAGTGATCAGAACCCATCTCATTATTGCCCAGAGCAGATGTCACAAGGAGAAGGTCTGTGTTTAAGGTACATGTGACTCAGCTCATGGCTATCGGAATCCCATGTGTTTCTTTCCAAGGTGAAGGTCATTACTGGTCTCTGTACTGGTCAAACTGACAAATTGCTTTGTGTTTATTTCAGCTTAAGTTCCTCTACCTGAAGCAGTCATGTGATGTTATAAATATCTCACCAAGTGGCAGTGCAAAGTTGGGTGTAGCCAGTGAAGGTCACTGCTCTCTAACAGATATGACCAGCAACATTTTACAATTCTGAATCAAACTCTGACCTTGATGGGATTTACATTTTGCTGATATACTTCAACGTGTTATGGACAGAGCCAGATGTATAGCAGTTGAAGAAAGATAGCCATGAATGCCAATACAGGTCCACAGGGCAGGAAGAAACTAAACTGGGCATGAGAGAAAAAAAAATAGCTGAAAATAACAATCGCCATTAGCCAATAAACAAATATCTCCATACCATTCTTGTTCAAGACTATCATCTTATCCTCACCACAACTTTGGCAAGCTTATGAAAACCAATGACAGCATAAACACTACTAAAATATTTTGTAAACTAAACCTATAGGAGCCATGACAGCAAGGATTTTATCTGTTTTATTTACTGATGGGTCTCAAACACTGAAAATGGTGATTGACACATAGTAGCTGCTCAATAACTATTGAACAACAACAACAAAAAAGGAATGAGTGAATGAGAATCTTATTTTAAAGTTTCTTGATGAATTCCTAGGGCATTTTATACTGCAGTTACACAGCAGTTTCTGTTTAGTCATTATCCTCTTACACAATTAAAAACTTTCCACTGATTATTTTATATAGCTAACTTTTCCATTTTCTTATAATACAAAGAAGAGTAATAAATTAGAATGAGCCATTAGAAGAAAGAAAAATGAGTAGACTGAATAGATGATGTGACCAAGGTCAGGTAGAAAAACGTGATAAGTCTAAGCTGGAAAGTCTAAGCTCAGCCATCACCTAAAGACTGCTCACTTTCTAGGAATTCATAAAGCAAAGAGGTAGAGATCAAGTTTATCTTATTTACCCAATAATTCATTCTAACATCAGGGAATGATATGTTTATAAGAATAGGTTGGTAGTTCTTAGTTTATTCTACATGAATATGCATTCCTTGGCTGGACTTCCTATTTAGAGAAGATGCTACAGACTTCTGGAATGAGGATTAAGAGACCTATTGAGGGCCCCTTTCTAATCCTTTTTAGCATAATACAGACATACATTTGCCTCTGCAACTTGAGACTGACTCTTCATTGCACATTAACTGTCCATCTTTAAGGGACCAAAAGCCAGACAGGCTTACCAATAAATTTGATAACAGGGCCTGCCTTCTACCTTGCTCAAAATCTAGGATTCTTCCCTTACTCTCACTTCTTACACACTAAAATTTCTCAATTCTATCTCTCATAATAGTCTTCTTTGCATGGTCTTAGCTCAACTTATTCTTGGGTTTTCCCCAAACTAACAAATATATATTATATATTTTTCTATTACTTTCAGGTATACAGCACAATGGTTAGGTATTTATATAATTTATAAAGCGATTCCCTCAATAACTCTAGTACCCATCTGGCACCACACAGCCATTACAATATTATTGACTATATTCTCTATGCTCTACTCCACATTCCTGGGCTTATTTTGTGACTATTAATTTGTATTTCTTGATCTCCTCACCTTTTTCACTCTGGCCCCCAACTCCTCCCCTCTGGCAATCACTAGATTGTTCTCTGTATCTGTGAACCTTTATTCATTTTGTTTGTTCATTTCTTTTGTTTCTTGAAGTCCACATGTAAGTGATATCATATGTATTTGTCTTTTTCTGTCTGACTTATTTCACTCAGCATAATAACCTCTAGGTCCATCCATGTTGTTGTAAATGATGAGATCTCATTCTTTATGGCTGAGTAATATTCCAATCATCTATTGATGGGCATTTAGGTTGCTTTCACATCTTGGTTATGGTGAACATAGGGGTGGGGTGCATAAATCTTTACTTTTAAGTGATTTTCTTTGGCTAAATATGCAAAAGTTCAATTGCTGGGTCGAAAGGTAGTTCTACTTTTAATTTTTTGAGGAACCTCCAGACTCTTTTCCACAGTGGCTATACCAATCTGCAATTCCACCAACAGTGTACAAGGGTTCCTTTTTCTCTACATTCTCACCAACACCTGTTGTTTTTGATTTATTGTCGATAGCCATTCTGACAAGTGTGAGGTGATATCTCATTGTGGTTTTAATTTGCATTTCTCTGATGATTAGTGACCTTGAGTATTTTTCCATGTTGTCTATTGGCCATCTGCATTTCCTCATTGGAGAAATACCTATTCAGATCTTCTGCCCATTTTTTAATTATATCGTTTATTTTTTTTTGGTGTTGAGTTGTATGAGTTCTTTATAAATGTTGAGTATTAACCTTTAATCAGATGTATCATAGGAAAATATCTTCTCCCATTCAGTAGATTGTCTTTTTTTTAATTAATTTATTTTTATGGTGGCATAGGTTAACAAAATCCAATAAGTTTCATCTGTACATTTTAACAGTAAGGCATATATATATTCACATTGTGTGTTCACCTCCCATAGTTAGATTTCTTTCTGTCACCACATATTTGAACCCTTTTACCCCAAGTAGATTGTCTTTTCTTTTCGATGATGGTTTCCTTTGCTGTGCAAAAACTTTTTAGTTTGATGTAATCCTATTTGCTTATTTTTTTCTTTTGTTTTCCTTACCTGAGGAGATATATCAGAAAAAAATTACTAAGAGCAATATAAAAGAGTTTATTGTCTATGTTTTCTTCTAGGAGTTGTATAGTTTCCTGTCTTAAAGTCTTTAATCCATTTTGAATTTATTCTTATATATGGTTAAGAAGATGGTGCAGTTTTATTTTTCCCATGTTATCTGTCTAGTTTTCTCAACACCATTTTATTGAAGAGACTGTCTTTACCCCATTGTATATTCTTGCCTCCTCTGTCATATATTAAATGAGCATGTAGGTATGGATTTATTTCTTGGTTCTCTATTCTGTTGCATTGATATGTATGTTTTCATGCCAGTACCATATTGTTTTGATTACAATAGACTTGTAGTATAGTTTGATATCAGGTCAGTAATACCTGCAACTTTGTTCTTTCTGAAGACTGCCTTGGGTATTTGTGATCTTTAATGGATCCATATATATTTTAGGATTATTTTTTCTAGTTCTGTGAAAAATGCCATTGGCATTTTGATAGGGATTGCGTTGAATATAAAAATTGCTTTGGAGAGTATGAACATTTTAATGATGCTTATTATTCCTATCCATGAACATAGTATATGCTTCCATTTATTTGTATCTTCTTCAATTTCTTTTTTTCAGTGACTTATAATTTTCTGAGTACAAGTTTTTTACCACTTTGGCTAAATTGATTTCTAGGTATTTCAGTGTTTTTGATGCAATTGTAAATGGGATTATATTCTTAATTTCTCTTTCTGATAGTTAATCATTGGTGTATAAAAATGCAACTGACTTCTAAATATTAATTTTATATCCTGCTAGTTTACTGAATTCGTTGATCAGTTCTAACAGGTTTTTTTTTTTTTTGGTGAAATCTTTAGCAATAATACTTTCTAACCAGTCTCCATGACTCGAGCTATGCATTACTTCGATCCATTTTCCATACATCCATCCCAGATGTGATTCTAAAAGGCAAGCCTTATTATATGCTAGTGTATTGGAAATCCTAATTCCTTAGCACAGAATATAAGACCCTTCATAATCTGGCTCCTGTCTCCCACTCCAGCCTCTTGTCCAACCTCTCCTTTCTACCTCCTAATTCTACCCAGCCACTTTCCATTCCTGAAACACTCTCATTCTCTCAAACTACTGTGACTTTTCTTATACAGTTATGTCCAAAATGTCCTTCCCACTATAATCTGCTTTTCAATATCCTCTCTATTTTTTAAACCTACTAGAGGTTTAAATCTAGCCTAAACCTCCAGTAGGTTTCCCTAATTCCATTAGGCAGACTCTAGCCAACTCCTTCTGTATTTCCCCATCACCTTCTCTTTCTACCATGGCAACCATAATACTAAATTTAAAATTATTTGTTAATACTTAACTCTCCCTGAGGTTAAAGACTGCATTTCATTTATGTGAACACACACACACACACACACACACACACACTCTACAACACACTTCTCAACATACAACTAATTCTCACTATGGTTTTTGACCAAATTAAACAAATAAATTTATCACTGTCTCTCAGATCTGACCTTTCATTCTCCTGGCTAATAATTTAATTTCCAATTTCCCAGATGCCATAAAGCAGCCACCTGAGTACTTTTTTTAAAAATCAACTGTACTGGTAATGCCACTTGGGAGGCTGAGGGGATAGAAAATATATCCTAATATACCCAGACAAAGCTATGCATCAGTACAAAGGAAAGAACAAATATCCAATTATTATATTTGAAAAGAGAAACCGAAAATACTATAGGATGCCTGGTCTCCTGGCCATTAAGGATATGTACAGACCAGAAACACACCAACCTTTAGTGCAGCTGACATGGGGACTTGACCAAGCAAGATGTGCACAGATTTACACATTCAGAATGAGCTGATAACCAGCTGTTACCTGCCAAGAACAATTATGACTTTGACTCATCTGAGATTTGTAAAGTCCAATGACAGAGCAGCTCATTTAGTTATTGTACCAACTGTTCCTTGACAGCCTGTTTCTGAAGGGCTGTAGTTACTTGTGCATAGAAAGACTTTCCAACTACTGAACAACAGGATGATGTAGAAGGAGTCAATCTACAGGCATGGGCATGGTAGAGGGAAGGCTGAGGCTCAATGAGTCACACCTAACAATAAACCCACTAACTCATCTGGGTATTGTAAATAGTAAACTGGTGTAGAATTACCAGCTAAAAATTACATTTAAAATAAACAAACAGTAAAACACTTCCTTGCTGGTTACTCTCAGGCCAATTTTTTGTCTGCCTCATATAATGTCAAGATGTCTCAAGATCTAAAATAATACACTTGCTTTGACAGATCACTTGTTTATTCAGAAGTTCATTAAAACCAGCAGCATGCACAAAATCCAACAACATTCAAGGCTAAAAATAGTTTTTAACCAGCGTTTTAGTCAAATATATCTACCTAAATGTGTTTAGAGATGATATTAGCAATCAAGGTCAACTTTTTGACATTGTGTATAAACAAGCAGACATTATTTGCTTAACAAAACAGCCCTCGTTGAATCTTGGTTGAATCCCTGATTGATTACAGCTGGAGGAAGCCACGAAGAAGTGGAAATCCTTCTCACCTAAGAAACAGTTAACCTTGTGGGTGACACAGGGGATATTTCTTGAACTCAGGTCTGGGCTACTTGTTAATTTCTGACTAAAATAACCTGCTTTATGAAAATCATATTTTTCATACATATTCTCCAAAGTCCGCTCTGAGATTTCCAGCTCACGTTCATCTCTATCTCTTTGACTATTGACAGGCCTCATTGACTGTTCCCTTGATTTTGCATATAACTTACACATAATCAAGATAATAGAAAATACATCTGACATAATTAAGGCCAGTGCTAACTAAGCACATAGCAGCTACTGTGTGGCCCTTTTGTGGCAACTTAACACTGACAAGGCTTGCATTTCTCCAGATTTGGGCTCCAGCCCATCAGCATCAGCATCACCTGGGAGCTTTTTAGAAATGCAAACTCATAGCCCCTCCCAGACCTGCTGAATCAGAAACTCTGGGGATGAGGTCAGTAATTGGTGTTTTAATGAGCCTTCCACATGATTTTGATGCAGTCTCAAGTTAGAGAATTACTGTATTAGGATTACAACTCTGCATCTATTTGAAAAAAATTGACCGGTTTATGAGAAGAGGGAAAGATCAAGGTTATTATGATGGATTCAAAGAAGTTTTTAAAAATTCTATTATCTTTGCAAAGAACTACTTCTTGAAGAAAATAGTAGACACAGTAAGATTGGGCATCTGAGAAAACAAAACAAAACAAAAAAACAAGAAACAACACAGGGAAATGTTGCTCATAGTTGATATTTCTAATCACCAGGAGAACTGCTTAGCACTGAGTGTCAGGGCCGCCACATCCGCCTGAATTAATTCAGATTCTGTGCTGAATGAATGTGCAAAGCTTATTCCCATGGAAACTGAGCACTATACAGATTGATAGGGTTATAGAACATATAACTGAGCTAAAGAAATTGCCAATTTTAAAAGATTAGCACTGAAAATTTGACACAACACATTTATTTTCCAAATATCAGATGTGCCTCATCTATATTCGAGGATAAAGCCCAGTCAAAATTTGATTTAAGACAAAAGAAAAAGCTTTACTACGAGCCTATCATCTTTGAGCTCCAGCCAAAATAAGGCAGAGGCTCTGTTTTCTTAATACTTCTTTGATGACAAGGAGACTGTTTTGAACGTTGAAATTAAATAGGTTGCTTCGGCTTCCTGCCTAAGAGTTCAGCAAGCCAAGTTGCAGGCATGAGCAAGCTATGAATGGGCTGAATAAGGTACTCACAAATGGGGTTTCCCACCGCAAAACTCTGCCACAGAGCACCCAGTAATAAGAGTACTAAGAGGTAACAGAGCACTAACAGTGGCCCAGCCTCTCCTCACTTTTCTGGATACTCCTTCTATGGTTCTCACTAATCATCTTGCCACATAGGATACTTTTCCTGTATAAGAAAGGGCTTCAAATAGCAGCACATTTGCTGCTGCCATTTCACATAGAAGTTTGTTTAGACCTCCAAAAGATTTGTTTGTTTGTTCCTTAGGCCATTTGGGTATTTCCAAATTTTATATATGACTGTGACCAAAAACAGGTAGGAAGGCAAACAAGAAGTTCAAAGCAGAGCTAACTACGTTTAGTTGCAGGCTCTGTCTCTGGTAAATAACAGAGAAGTAACCAGAGGGGATTTTATCTCTCTGTCTTCAAAGAGATACAAAGAACCTCAGGTTCAAAATGAACAAATGTGGCTCACAGAGCTATGCTGCACTTAATATCTATTTAGATATCTAAGACCCCTTCTAGCTGTTAAATTCTCCACTTCTCTGATCTTGTAGCTTCTTACAGGGACTAAGCCTTTGAAATTTCATGCCAGGTTTAGTGACTCAGGTTTTTATGAAGAAAAAAGAAGTCCATAAGCAACATATGCTACAAATTTGAGGTTTTTGTTGGTGCTTAGCATTTGAGAGTTGTACCTGGCATTGTGAAGTGATAGTTTTCACTTCATATTTTGGAAGGTAAGGTAAGAGTGACAGATTTTTGGTAAGTGAGTTGCTAAACAAGGCTCTGGGTGGGGGTTCATTGGGAGTCCCACCCATCCAGACAAGTTCATGAATTCCATTCAGAATATTTACATTTACATGCAATTAGGCAGAGAATATCTGTGAGGGTAGGAATAGAAAAACAGAGGTAAGAGGTGGCCAAAAAAAGGTAAGAAAAAAAAAGAAAGGAAAAGAAAAGAAAAGAGAAAAGAAAAGAAAAGAAAGGAAAGAGGGAGGGAAGGAAGGAGGGAGGAAATAAAAAGGAAAAGCAGCAGAAACATTCTGTAAGAGAAGGAAATGATTTTCACTATGTCTTGTGTTCAGCTGTGCTGACCTGTAGGTTAAGAGAAGGTGAAGGAGTTTATACTGTTTATCAGAGGTGATCAACTCATATCCCAAAGCTTGACATGATTATCTCACATGCCTTGATAGTTCATTATCTTAGCTTCCATAGGTAACAATTGTTTATGGCTCCAAGAATAACCTAGTCCTTGCTAAAATAGCAGTCATGCCCAGGTTGGTGGCCTCTTGATTAAAGGAACTTGCTGGCTGACAATTTTTTTGAGCCCTAATGCATGGTTGCCAACCCAAGATTGTTTTCTTTATGTGGAGAGGAGGTGGCACTGTAAGATTAACAAGGAAGTTATCAGTAATGTTCCAATTACTGGTTTGGGGCAGTCAGATGTCAAAGACTTTATCTTTTTGTGTGCAACTTTTGCAGATTGGCCAAAGTCGCTTAAGAAATTATACCAAAGGATTATGAGCTGTTTTTGGTTTGAGACCCAGTACCAAATTGGTAAAATAAGCCAGCCTTTAGTTGAGAAGAAAAGCTTTCTATTATCTGGATATGAAATAAATATTTAATTAGTGAAGTTTACTTGCAAGTTAAATTATTATCACAAGAGAAGGAACTATCCAAGTCTTTTGCCTCAGTCATCTCTTTGTTCTAAAAAAGCACGAGGTAAATGGCACCTTGTAAACATACTTTCAAAAGGTAACAGAATGAAACCCATGCCAAACAGACACATCTTTCTGCTATCTCATCAGGGGGTATACCACAAAAACTAGCTCGTGACTAATGCCAAGGAAAAGTGACACAAAAGCCCAAGTGTTCTTATTTTGCAGATTCCTTGATTTTTCAGAGGTAAACAATGGATCCCAACTTGTTTCTGCCCCAAATCTATTTTTCAAAGTTTCTTTAATCATTTACAAGAATTTAGAATACTGTAAACATTTGTAAATTTGAACTTGATCACCTGGAAATATATGATTATTCAATCTGAAATCTGCTGAATCTAAGTCATCTTACAGTAAAAAACACAGAATCTTATGAAATGATTTTAGATTTGCAAGGCAATGCCAATCATAGATGATTAATTTAGTTTTCAAAACAGACTGAGGAAAAATTCTATTCTCTGTCAATTCAACTATAATATAAATTGGAAAAAATTTAAGCTTCGGTTCTTTAAAAATATTCAGTCACATAGACAATCTACTCCAAATCTTCCAAATAGGTCTAACCATTTATTCAACCCCTCTGAATTTCACAAAAGTAACTTTTGCTAAAATTTTTCCTTATCATATATAACTCAAGCATGCTTACCAGATCGGAGACACTGCTCCTTTAACACATATATCTTTCTGCAGCAAAATTTTGGAAAGAAGAAGGGTTCCGAAGGACAACTTGAATGGGAGGTCTGCAAACCAGCCAGGGCAACAATTCATCTCAAATATCAAACTGTCAACAGCAATGGTCATATCTGAATGAGGTAGCAATGCCCTTGGCAAAACAGAATCCTAGAACTGATTGTAATACTGACAGGATGGCTTTGGGCAAAGTGAGAAGTCCAAATGTTTATCTGGGATTGCAAACTGACTTTAAAAATGTCTGTCTCGACACAATATTAGACTAATCTGAGGAGTGGGGGGATCACTTCATAAATTATATAAATGTCTAAACACTATGCTGTAAACCTGAAACTAATATAAAATAATACTGAATGTCAACTCTAGCTGAAAAAAAAAAACTTAAAAAATGTCAGTCTTGAAACGTATGAAAGGAATCTAAGCAAATAACTCATTTTCAGATAGTATAAATGATCTAACACTAAATTTTCCTCCAAGTTGAATCTTTATAAGAGGCTTCTTAATGGTAGGGATATATCTGTGTCATAGATTTTTTTCCCTATAAGATCTCTTTCTTCCCTGCTCATTGACACCTGCAATTCTAAAATTAGACATTTCCACCTTTGGCACTTATTTAAATGCAACACAGAGGAGAGGTCTGCTATGCTTTCTCTGTCACTAAAACTCCATCTCTTGCTGGGAACACATTGATGGCTAGAATCTCGTTTTTTCCTTCTTTGGTATTCTTCATTCTGTGCTAAGCATCTTATATCACAGAATCATTGAGCTCCAAGGAATCTAACAGATTGCTGGACCCCATCCTCTGATCACAAAGACTAAAAGATAAAGCTGAAACTCAGAAGAGAAAGAACTGTTTAGAGTGACTCAGCCAGTTAGTGACAAAGCTAGGACCAGAACTGTGGAGCCCACAGCCAGTCAGCAATTCACTACCCAAGTATTTACTGAGCTCTACTGTGTGCTAGGCACTGCGCTATATTGTGGAGACATGGCAATGCTAATTACAGATATTCTTTTTTTCCTATAGAAGCTTGCCATGAAAGTGAGCTGGCCAGGCTCAAAACCCAACAGTTACAATGACTCTACCTACCTAACTGTAATCATAGAAATGGATCCTTTGTTGAGTTAATCTAAGGAAGTTAGGAACTGAGATATAAAAATAATTTCTTTAGCAGATTTCACAAACAAGCGAGCCATCTTTGGTTATTTAATGAAGAGAGTGTGCGGATCACTTACAATACTCACTAGAATAAAATTTCACTCAGTGGTGGAGGGATGCATAAAAAGGAACAAAGACCGTACTATTGCTGGTGGCAACAGTACTGTTTTTACTTCATTGGAGTGAACTATCATTCATTTTTTTCTTTCACCCAGCCATTCTTAAACATCTTTGAATGATCCCCACTACTAGTCACTAGTATAACAGTGAACAAATCAAAAGCCCTATTTGTTATCCCAGTTTTCTCATTATCACAGTTCTCATTGTTATTGGGGTATAAATTTTAACTTTCTCAAACAGTTTCTTTTCTGCTGTTGTGTCACTTAATCCTTATGTAAGTCCAGAAGAAAACAGAGGCTCAGAAAAGGTTAAAGGATTTGAGGGCGGCCACACAGCTAGTGAGTAGTAGAGCTGGGTCTTGCGTATTTCCTGACACTAAGGGTATGATGTTTCTAAGAGCCAGTTTCATTTTCCTTTCTGAAAGGGCCCTGCAGCAACATGCTCATCAACAGAGGCTGTCATCTTTAACTGGATCTCTCTGGGCAAAGGACTTTGAACACCAAATGTGTGTGACTTGCTTGGTTGTGCTTTCACTAATAACCACTGTTTTTACTTTTCCAATTTTCCATTGGAGTCTGGTAACCACACAGGAGAAAAAGATGAACTATCTTCCTGTTCTTTTTATACTAAGACTTGTTCTAGTAAATTCCTCATTCAAGACAAGTTTGGGTTTTTTTTCTTATTTCTAGGCAATATTCAATTATCAAAAAAAATATAGACTTGATCCTTAATTGAATATTGCAAATAGTGCTAGGTATGGAAAAACCAACAAACTGACTTTTGGTCAAACTTGGTTCTGATTCAGAAACTTGGTGCCAACTCTTACCAAATTATGAAAGTTGGGGCAAGTTATTCAATCAACCCTTCCGAGGCTTAATTTCCACGCCTCTAAAATGGGAATCATGATGACATGCACCAAAGGTTGTTGGGAGAATTATTTGAACATTAGCTTCATGAAAGAAGGACATCGACTATCTTGTTCACGACATAATTCTGTGAAGAACCAAGCACAATAAATTTGTTGAATAAAGCATTGTTTAAAATATGTATAATGAGATGTGCAATACCTAGCATATCACCAAGAGCCAATAATTGTACATCTAAGTTAATTTTCCCCCTTTATGCTGTCTCTTTCATCCAGTAAGTAGATTGGGTCTCATCATATGTCTAACAATAAATGTTTAATGGATATAATTTGCAATGACGAAAAAACTTTTATGGACTCACATGTCAGAAAAGTCTTTCAGAGACGTTTAGGATGATTATGAAGGTGTGTGAGTCGTCCTGGATCACCAGTAAGACACACTGCTCTTTATTACAGAGTACATTGTTGATCATCCCCACTGGAGCTGAGCTGTCAAGGGTGAAGAGAGGAAGAAAAAAACACCTCCAGGGAGGCCTGGAGCTCCTGGTTGTGACACTCCTCTTCGTCCGTCCCCTGAGTGAAAACTACCCCTGTGCCCCATGACAAGCTCTCCCGGCCCGTCAGTACTCCTAGGAGAAGCACTTCAACCCAAAATATCATCTGTGATCTGTTTTCCATCACAGAAAAAAAAAAAGTCTGATGTTGGACATTTAGCTCCATGGGAAACTACTACCGCAAACTGAATTTTGAAAATTAAATTCAATTTAGCATGCATTAAAGTCTATTTAAAGAAATCTTCTGGTAAGTCCTTTGTTATGTGAGGAATCTCTCTGGAAAGGGAAAAAGCAACCCTTGATGCATCTTTTGTATGAATGTGGATTCATATAAATAGAACTTTCTTAAAACAAGGCGTGGGGAGATCAGTTGCAAGGGGTGAAGGCCTGCACTGCTTCCTGGTACTTTTTCAGAGGAGCATTCCCCATTCTCCCATGGCTCAGAAGCCTGGCAGGACCTCTCATCCCAGTGCAGAGGAAGGTTTCTACACACGAGGGAGGCCAGACTGCTACTTGAGGAAAGGGCTCCAAGCCGAGGAGGAACTCACTGCTTTGAGAAGAGCCACTGTAAAATGGCCATTGAAGCATGGCACTGAACTTTACAGAAGGTAGCATCCTGGGAGTAGCCAACCCCATCACCACAGGAAAGGGAAGCCAGAATGCTCACTGATTAAAGCACAGAGAAGCATACCCCTCTCAACTTTGACTGAGCTCAAGATACTCATGGATGGTGCAAGTATTAGCAGCATGAGCTTTGTGGTAAGACAGACCTCGGTGCTTACTAGTCATGTGATCTTGGACAAATTATTTAATTTCTGAGCCTCAGTTTCTTCATTTATATAATGGGAATGTTATAGTACCTTCCTGTAGAGTTGTTGTGAAAATTAAATGAGCTAATATAAATAAAATATTTAAGCACCCAGGATATAGTAAATGCTCTATCATATTAGTTGCTATTATTATTATTACCAATAGCACTATTCAGATGGGAACAAAAACCATATCGAATACTCTAAGGTCATCCGATTATTCAATAACACTGTCTTCATCTTTTCATGCTAAATGATGACACATGGAAGGGAGTGTGTAATTGGCCCCTCCCTTTCCCATCTCAGAATTTGGTGCCCAATATATGTCAGAGCTATTCTATCCTGAATCAATGGCCAGATCTTGATCTCTTCCCCTCCTCAGAAGACATAGTTCTGGGTTTCATTCTCTCAAAGTCCTTTCTCAACCAAATGACAATTGGATAAGCTGGTTTCATTTTTGTCAGCCTTTTCAGGTGACAGGATACAGCTCACTTTAGCACTTAAAAACTAATTTTAATTCTAGAAGTTCAGTACCATTTGTGCTCACATCTAAGGTAGCAACTTACCCAAGCAAAGGATTAGGCCCTAATTAGAAGCAGGCTGTAAATATTATATGAGAACCCTAGAGTTTCTGCTCAGTTTAAGTTACACTGACTTCCAATCATGCATTTTATCTTTTGGCATGCATACGTAGGTGCCCAATAAATGTTACCTTTGGTGATAATAAAACAAAAGCCAAACTTTCAAAAGTAAAATATCCAAAAGACCATTGTCTACATTCTTGGCAGCAGTCAGAGAGCCAGTTTTCTCAAGTCAGCAGCCTCTGAGGAGTCTGGCCAGGGGCCAATTCCCAGGGTTGGCGCATTCCTGGGGCCTGGCAAGAGGCCACTGAGACCCTGTTTCCTCTTTCGTTCTCTTTATGTAGTGGAAAATCTTTCCCACTTCGACCCCTCCGAGTCTCCTTTCCCCCATCGAAGTAAAGAGAGGGAGTCACATGGGAAATGATCCCCGGCCCCTTCTCCAAATCTCATCTCCCGCTGCTCCCAAGTTGGCACAGCTCAAAGCAATCGAAGGCACAAGACAAACAAAGGAGGGCTCTGCAGCCCAGTCTCTAGCCTGATTGTATCAGGGGCACAGGGCCTGGGCCAGAGACCCAGCAAGCCCTATGCACAGGGAGTCATTGTACACTTGCATGGAAGGCTGTGGGCGCTTCTGAAGGCCTTTGGAATATAATTGCCTATTATAAATAGACATTGGCCGGGCTTCAAGGGTGAGAGCAGTAGGCCAAAAGTTCCAGAAAAATACAACGCTCCATATAAGAAGGTCTGGAGTACAGCTCAGTAATCAGCAACTCCCGAGCAATTGGTCTAAGAAGAAAGCAATCCAAGATTTGGTCAGATACAACCTGTAGTTAATACCTGGCAAACATTTCTGGCTGATAACATCATGGATATGCCATTCAGTTTTTAGACATCATATATGAATATATGCAAAGCAAACATTAAAAAAAAAAAATCTTTTCTGAATGTCTTTTTCCATCTGCAGACAAAGAAAACTGCCATCTGGAGTTGCCACGTCAGCCGGCTCCACATACTTTCAGTGTAGAGGCGGAGACAGCATGCCAAGCACAAGGCTGTGTGCTCTAATTGAATCCTTTCCCTTAATTCTCCTAGCAGCCCTTTAAGTAAGACATCACCTCTTCATAGAAATGAGAACATGGAGGCTCAGAATTGATAAGTAACATGCCCAAGCTCACATAGGCAAGGCAGTGTCTGGAAGGCTGAGATTCAAATCTGGTTCAAGCTGAGTCTCCAGCCAGCCCATGCTCTTCCATTCCATTCCATGGCATCCATTTCCACTGAAGCCTTTAAGATGATTGAGTGCCCTGTACACATAGGCTCTTTCTTTCTGAAGCTACCACTGCTGCTCACATTTTTGATAAGTTCAAGTTCAGCAGATAGAGCTGCATCACTACCATAAAAGCAGTACCTTTCTTTTGCATAGAGTCCTACTGTCTCCAAAACAACTTCTTGATCTTCACTTTACCTCATGGCAACCCCACTATTGAGGACACAGAGATTCAGAGAGTTTCAGAAACTCGTTGAAGGCCATACACATACTAAAGGGTTCACCTCAGGTTCAAATGTACAGATTTGGAGTGATCAATGCACCACATTACACTTTTTGTACCCCAGCCACCATGCCACACTTTCGTAACCACGCATTAGGCATTTTTCTCGGAACTTCTGAGAGAAGACCATGTCACTGGCCACACGGAATTTGTGTTGTGAAGGTGTCACAGCTTATTGTTCTGGTCAAACCAAGTTGCCGACTCCCAGGGAATGGGCTCAAAATCAGCACATAGAAACCCATTTCTAATAATATATAAATCGTAAACTAGTCAGATTTAGGATCGTGTTTTCTTTTCATTCTAGAAATGTGAGAAAAGAGGGGATAGGTAGGGTGCATATTATATAGAATCAATGTCTGAATACATTCTACTGGCCCCTACACATCCACTCTCCAGCCTTATCTACTCTGCTCTGGTCCCCAAGGTGCTACGAGGGTTCTTTTCTCTCTGGCTTCCAATTGGGTTTGGCAAATGGGAAGTCCCAGCTGGGCCTCGAGGAATGGGGGTGGGAGGTATGGTGGGAATGTTCATGTCCTGATTCCCTCCTCACTGGGCCAACATTTCCTGGCTGCATCCCTCCACCTAATGTGACATTTCCTGCCAAGTGGCTTTCTCCTCATGGCCACGTGGTTCTGCAGCCACTTTGTCTCCTTGCCCTTTCAGGCCAAACAGTGGAAATGGCACCCCACCATTTCTAGCCTCAGGGTGCTGCACTGTCACCTTGCTGAATTCCCTATATCCTGCCACTCCCATGTACGAGGACCTTTATCAAGCTTTTTCCATCACCTTACTTGAGTGTGCCATCTGTTTCCTTCTAGGACCTCAACTGATGCAGTAAATAAGGAAACAATATTATCGATGTAGTCTTTGTAGGCAAAACCATGAAAAGTTATTCAGGTCTATAAGAGGGCGTGAAATGCTAACTACAGTAGACCTAGCTCTGTCCTACCTTTGCTTCCTCCTTGCTACCCCTCATCAAGTAGGAATTAGGTCAGAGAGTCTGCCTCAGGGACCTACCAGCGAAGCTCCAAAGTTGGCCCAGGAGATCTCCAAATAGCTCCCTACCACTGCCATCTGGCTAGGATTCCACTCAGTGAGGAGGGAATGGCAACACTAGCCTCATTCCAGTCATATATAGTTGATGCCTGCAAGGACTTCATGTTCAGCCTCATGCCTACCCATTCTGGATCACAGCCAGCCTAGGCTCCACATCCATGCCATCACGGGGCATGGCAGGTCTCTGACCACAGGTCCTCCTCACAAAAAGGGCGACAGTCCCTGAGCCTAATTATCTGCTGGCTACGACAGATGGATCCCAGGATTTACCAGAGCAAATGATTTCATTTCCCTCAACACATCTATGTGCATGAGAGCAGTCAATCAACTAATCGTATTAGGAAACCTACCAAGCAGAAGACAACTGCTCATAACTAAGAATCAAAAAGGTGCTGAAAGACAGAAGGCAGGCAAACCTCAGAGGCATCTTCGGAAATGGACAGTTATGATCCATTAATCCTAGTTAAGGAACTCAAATTTATGAGGAGGAAACATCTGGAATTGCCTGAAATGTAAAGCAACTAGAAGGAACCACTGCTTGGGCTCACAGAGAGCAGCCCAGACAAATGGGATTTTGTGTTTGGAGAGAAGTGCAAAATTAGTATACGAAAGGGCCAGAATGGAGGCAGTGCATCTGGTGTTAAATGGAGCATTTTAATACAATGGCTCCTGGATTTGCTCATGAAATATTAATTGAAGTTGGAATGAATATGAGGGCTGTCACATGAGTAGAAATCTGGCAGAAAGATCCTAAATATTGGCTGAGCTGAGCCCAGGCAACGGAATGTGGCAATGTAACAGAAAGGAATGAAAATGCTGCCTAATTCAGAGCCATGAGCCCTGTGGATGCTTAATAAATATTAATTAATAATAATGAACTATATAGTACACTCTGGTAAATTAGTGAGACAGTTAGGCTGCCAAAATACAGCTAGTATATAAATATATATATATATATATATATATAGTTGGTATAACATACATTGATAAATGAATGAGAAGAAAGGAAATCAAAATGATTTACCTGTGCGATACATCCTGCCTTGCACCAGGAAGTATGGGTAAGAGCATATTAATAGAAAAATGGGGAGGGAAGGGTGGCTAGATGGGACAAGAGGAAAGTGAAGACAATAATTCAGGATTACAATAGAACTTTCTTAGGGTCTCAGCAATTCCTCAAGTGTAAGCCAGGAACCTTGGAGTCATACACTATTCTTTTAAGGCACCATGGTTTTCTCAATAAATTTCTGCTTCAGGGAACTCAGGGACACCACAAATTAAATATGGACCAGTTTCTTAGAGGGGGATATGAAAGCTCTCCTCCTTGGGGTAGCCCCCCTGATCAATACAGCCAGAAGAGCAAACTCCATTTTATAAATATCATCACTCTTGTTGTGTGCACCACTATATACCTCCTGGTATTATGGCACTATGATTTGTAAATATGTATCCATATTTTTTAAAGCTTTGTAAAGCAGACATCATGCTTTGTATTTCTTAGCACTCACTTAGGTCTTCACTCTTAGAATTTTGCGGTACTTCAAACCTAGTAGCTGCTCAATTCCTGTGCTGATCAATTAAGAACTCCAGAAAGTAAAGCAGGCATCTATCAGTGAGAACACTCAGGTTCCTATTGGGTTTGAGGAGCAGCTTCTAAGGAGATCGATGAAAGTTCTACCTGTTGTTATGAACAAAGCACTAGAGAGTCTGCCACAGGAATGATCTTAGGCTGCCAGAGGATGGTGCAGAAAACTCAGTTGCTATGGAAACTTGCGTGAGCTGATGACTCCCATTGTTGAAAGATGGTGAGACACCAAGAGAATGACAAGCAGACCTCTGAGTCCTAAGAACACACAGAACCTGCCAAGCAAACATCTCTTCTCAGTTGTATTTAATTTCTGCTCTAGTAGCTGTATCATTTCGTCTATTAATAACGGCATTTATTTGCAAAGGGCTTTCAAAATGTTTCTAGTTCTTTTGATTTAGTGATCTCTGAGATCCCCAGTGTGCACAGAGCTACATATGAAGCAGGCCAACAGCACTCACTGCAGCAGCTGAGTACAAGTGATGGAGCCGGATGCTGCTGGGATCCTGCTCTGTGACCTGGGCAAGAGAAGCCATCTGCGTTCAGGTGCTAAGGGTTAGCCTTGCAAGACTAATGGCAGATGAAGCAACCTAACCATGCTTGGGTCACAGATATCTCTGAAAATCTGATTATATTTATGGACACACACCTCAGAAAAATGCACGTATGTACAATGTATTTTAGAGCATTCGAAATCCCTTAAGTCTTTTCATAAATTTGCTTCAGGCACCTTGGGACTCAAGAGGGTCCAGCTATCATGTTAAGAATCTCTGATGTAAAACAAAAATCTTTACACACACGTTTGAAACATCCTTGGGCAAAACTGAAAAGAACGGTGTCATCTAACCTCTCCAACCTTCCCAACCAGCCCTCAGTGCTTTCTCCGGTAGTTTCCCCTCACACCACATCTAGTATCTCCTGTTAGCATGTACTTAGCTCAGGGACTCACTAATAAGTTCACTCACTCGCTCATTCATTCCACTGAGTGCTTTCTCTGCGTCAGACTTAAAGAATACATATAGTTGTGAGTGACATGGCTCATGTCCTCTAGGAGCTTACAGTTCAGTTCAGCCAGGGCCGATTTTGCTTCCCAAGGGATATCTGGCAATATCTGGAGACAGTTCTGGTTTTCACAACTGGAGGAGAGTGCTATTGGCATTCAGTAGGTAGATATGAGGGATGCTGCTAATGCACGAGACACACTCCACAACAAAGAAATATAGGGTCCAAAATGTCAATAGTGCCTTGGTCGAGAAACTCTGCTCTAGAGTAGGCTTGTGACAAAGTGGTAAGCACAGCGATAAAGACCAGAAGTGGGTATTATGGCAGCTCGGGAAAAGGCATTTTAATAAGAACTCTGGAAGATATGGTTATGATGACAGTCTGCCTTATTTTTAATAATGAGAGGAAGGAAAGAAGAAGAGGAGAGAACCGTCATTCAGGGTGAGCCATCACCCTAATGAAGGCAGATATTCTTTGGGGCAAAATCAGAGGGAGGAGCACCAATTGCAAGTGGTTAGCAAACAAATAGTGTTTGTGGAAAAATCTCCTCACGGGAAATGGTGTCAGCTCCTGACCCACCTCTGTCAGTCAGTGGCCCAGCCAAAAGAATGTACAGCCATCTGGTACGACCATCACTCAAGTTATAATTCCCATTCTCGTAAATAATCCCACTTTGTGCACGAACACACCACGATCAGTCCTAACATGGGTAAAAGGATAAAATTACAGATATGCGATATTATATACATCATGTTTTATACATTTGCTATTATAAACTTTAATCTCGGCAGAATTTTGTTTTCAGACCTGGTTAATCAGAAAAAGCACAGGACCAGAAGCCAGGCCTAGACCAAGTTCCGACACGTACATTCTTGCTTTTTTGTAACTTTCCCACTCCCACCTCTGAGCCTTTGACAACTACTTTTGCAAAATCAGGCCTGGCCGCTCTCATCAGTAGGCAGACTATGGCAACTGCACTAATACACATGTAAACCTCTAGCCTTGGTGAGGCGGGGGCTCTCTCAGGTGGGGAAGCACCACGCGAGGAGCCTCCTATTACTGGCATAGAAAGGTTTACTGCTTCTGAGCTGCTAGCTCTGTAGTGGCAAAGTAGTCAGGAGCCAGACCTGAGCTGAAATCCCAATTCTATCACCGACCAGTTCTAGAGCTTTGAGAAAGTTAATTAACTTGTTAAGCTTCAGATTTCTCATTTATAAAATAGGAATAGAGTTCCTATGTTAAAGGGCTGTCGGGAGTATTAAATGACAGTTCCCATCTAAAGCACAGAGCAGAGCGCCTGGCACAAAGTAAACCTCAGTAAATTTCAGTGATGACTACTAAGGGAAGGAAGCCGTCCTGGTCTAGACTCAATGCATGATTGTCTACCTGAATATGCCGAGCTGTCTCATAAAATGGCTTCAATGTTAGACTCTGCCAGCCCCCACTGCTGACGTACTCTATGCCCACAGCTTGGATGTATTCCTCTTCTGCTCCTCTGTCCTGCGCTCAACTCAGACTCTGTCCGTAGCAGCAGTGTTGCTCAAATCTCCAAGCTCCCTCCCAGCACCGTTCTTGTTGGGTTCTGATCTCTTCCCACTTGTCCAGAACCCTGTTATAACCCTTGACAACCAGGTATTATGGGCAGTGCCCACATAGCCAAGACTCCCTGTCATCTCCCAGCCCGTCTTTCCCAAATCAAGCCATAAGCCCCAGGACCTGTGCTCCCGGAGGTCAGCTGGACAGGACATTTCTCCAGCGTTTTCTTGACCTGCCATGATGGGCTCAGCTAGGCTGGTGAGAAGATTCTCTGGGTAAATAAATATTCATTTCAGGGCCTGACACTTCTCTAACTATACCACCGTCCACTTTCAAAGGAGAACTGTCAAAGATTCAGCAGTCCACTTTGGAAAGATCGCTACCCAGGGCTAAAGCTGCTATGTTCCTACACGTTCCTTTCTCCTAAAAGGGGCCTTATCTGGATCCTCAGACACCACCACACATTCCAATACCCAGCTCTAGCATATGGTCTCTGTTCTTCTCAGGACACTTAAGACATGGCTGAGATAACAGCCCTGTTAGGGGCAATGAAGCAGCCATGCAATCAAAAGCTCCTTCTCGTTTCTTGACCCTCTTCCCCTTGATGCTCACTTAGGAACTCTCAAACAAACTGGATGCCAGAAAACAAAGGTCAGGCTTCCCTACTTGGCCTTTGCACAGTGGTAAGAGACACCAAGCAAACCATACTTTACATGTGCCTACATTAGTAGAAGGGGTCCAGGGCAGCTAGGGTTTAAGTAGCTCGAAACCTTCCCTAGCAACCAGGTAGTTAGTGCTCTGCACAAGATCCCAGTGGTAAGGAGTGGTCTAACTGCAGCTCCCAGAGAGTGAAGAAAGCTATGGCCATGCTTGCATCACTACAAAATGCAATTTGTTTCGTACTATTCACAACTCATTGGCTGCCTTGAGCTACACTAACAGTGCCACTATGTTAGGTTTAGAAAAGGTCTCAATGAGTTTTGAGCTTTCTACACTATTTCACTTTGCTCAACATTTTGCCATTTGAGTTCGTGTCTCTCTGCTTAAAAGTGTACACATGGTCTTTTGCCTGCCTGGGTTTCTTGCACATCCTGAGAGTAAACACAACTCACTACTCAGAAAGTCAGCACAAGGGGAAAGCAAACCTGGATTTTCCAGTTTTCCATTTCTCTAACGTGCACAGATTTCTTTTAGAATCCAGCCCATTGCCTGTCTTTGTAAATAAAGTTTTATCGAAATATAAGCCATGTCCATTTATTCATGTATTGTCTGTGGCTGCTTTCCTGCTACAACAGAAGACTCAAGTAGTTGTAACTTCTCATCTGGCCTGCAAAGCCTAAAATATTTATTCTCTGGCCTTTTACAGAGTTTGCTCACCCCTTGTTTGGGATTGGCTCATGTGATTATAGAAGCTGAGAAGTCCCACAATCTGCCCATGAGCTGGAGGCCCAGGAAAGCTGCTGGTATGGTTCCAGTCTAAGCCCCAAGCCTGAGAACCAGAGGAGCCACTGGTATAAGTCCCAGTCCAAGTCCAGAGGCACAATAACTAGCAGAACTAATGTTCGAGGACAGAAGATGGATTTCCCAGCTAAGGCAGAGAGAAAATTTGCCCCGCCTCTGCCATTCGGTTCTCTTCAGGCCCTCGACAGATCAGATGATGCCCACCCACGTCAGTGAGGGACATCTGCTAGCACTACTCAGTCTCCCAAAGCACATGCCACTCTCTTCCGGAAACACCCTCACAGACACACACAGATACAACATTTTGCCAGCTATCTGGGCATCCCTTAGCCTAATCAAGTTGACCTATAAAATTAACCTATAAAATTAACCATTTGATATGAGGAAGAAGCTTCTCTGGGAAAGAATAATTCAGCAATGAAATGAGTTGTCACCAGGGATATAGGACAACATCTTGGGTTGTCTCTTTCTTCTCTTCTGTCCCAATCCTCACCTACCAAATTGCCTCAATTACTTCAAAGCACAATTCTAATGACAACTCCTCCAAGGTGCCTTTTTACAACCTTCCGCAATGATCTCAAGTCCTATTGCTGTCAGTGTCACATTTTTACCACCTCTATGTTATATTATTCTCCCTGCTTGCTAGGTTGGCTTTGACAAATAAACTATAAACACTTGAGGAGGAGTATTTCCTTGTATCAGTCAGGGAGACCCTGCAGGAAAAAGATAGCCCACTCAAAACATCTAACTGAGGAGTTTGGTAAAGGAACTATGCAATTAGTGTGAGCAGACCTAGAGCAAACCAACATGAAATGGGCTGACAACATCAAGGAGTCATCAGTACCAGGAAGCCTGAAGGGGCGCAGGGAGAGAGAAGCACCAGAACAGAGAGGGGTTTGGTTATGACTGTAGCTAGGGCTGGGGGAAAGGGTTGCCCAAGAAAAGCTGTGGCCATAGACAGAGTAGTCCAGTCACTGTGATCCACGACCTGGCAGGAAGAAAGCAGGAAAACAATGACCTTGACCTCTTGCACCTCCCCACCTCTGATATCCTGCTAGGTACTCCCATTAGCCAAATCCAATCAGATGCTGGAAAATCTGAGGTCCTTTTGACAAGGTCCATGTGGTATCTCCTCCAGGGATTCACAAAAGCCAGATAGAGGAGAATGGAGTGGATCTGGTGGAGGAAATGGCAATGATGCAGCACATCCCATAGCTACTGAGACACCTTAAATATAAAGCAGCTTTTCAAAGCTGCCTGTTGAGTGGCTTAATTAATGCATGCCCATGGAAGGACTAATTATTCTAATGATTTGGGTGCAAACAACCAAGAGGCTGAAGGATGAACTGAAGGACCTATGAAGGGCCTTTGTTGCTCCTAAGAGTCTATCAAAATTGTACTGCTGCCAGGGGATCTAGTACAGCCAATGTTTATCTTCCTTTCACTGAGAGAGAAAGGAATGGGGGTACCATGGAGGAATTCATCATTCATAAGAGAAACCGCTACTCTCATCTGTGCTTAAAAGCAAAGGTAATTTTTCCACAAATTAAAAGAGTATTTGCAATTGAAATGTAAGCTAGTAAAAAAGGTAACTCCCTCTCCAGCCCTCTCACCAGCATAAATGCTATCACAGCTACACATGTCAAATAGCTGTATGTACAGTCTGGAACGATTCTTCCAAATAAAAAAGCACAGTGTGAAATGCTGACTTTTTCTGATCAAAAAGCATCCTGGGGTGAGCTGAACAGCTTTGGGTCAAGAAAAGGCCTCAATTTCTGAAGTGATTTTTATTGTTATCAAAGAGAAAACTGTACTTGCCGTGAATATGCAGCTACTCGGCTCACTTCTACTGGTGATGGCACACTTGTAGTCACTTGTCTTTCTCTCGGGGTCTTTGCCTCCCACATTGAAACATATTTTTCATTTCAGTTTCACTTACCTGTCACTTTTCTTCTTACAAAGGGTGATTTATCAAGTAGAAAATCCTCAACATCAAAGAATATTTCAGCATTGCCAGAATACACACACACACACACACACACACACACACACACACACACACAAATACAACATGCAGCATGCACGCATTCTCAAACCCTCCCTTGTGTCATGACCTAAAGGCAAATTGGGACTAAGAACCACAAACTCACATCCCCCAGCTAGAGCTTTTTTCAGTATCTAACGTGAGTTTCTTTATTCTGTGGTTCCTACAGCCTGCAAATTTAAAAGCCGTTGCAAGGGAGCTATAATTTCTACTCAACACTTCATGATTTAATTATGTAAAATAAAAAATGTAATGAAGTTAATAGTACCTTATTCTTGCAGTACCTTATGAGGAATTTTTGCCTACAAAATCTGAAAGTGGAAATTATTTCTGGGCTTTCTCTCTCTGAAAAATATGGTTCATAACAGTTATTACAGTAGAATTTTAAGTCTTAAGAATTTAACATGTTTCTCTTTCCTCTATTCAGTTTTCCAAAAGGACATCTTCTCTTACTGGGATATTACATTATGAAAGATAAAGAATTAAAATGACAGATAGGAAATCTTGGTTCTGTTCTTGGTTGTATCCCAGTTGTATGACCTCAGGAAAAGCACTTAACTTCACTGAGTACTAACTACTCCTTCTGCAAAGTGAAGAGACTGGATGAACCATTCCCAATCTATCATTCTGTGATTTAAAAAATTAACATAAAATAAAATAAAATATAAAATAAAGCATGCCTTGGGAATGAAGAGTGAGTTACATGATGCCATGTGTTGCTCCTTTTTTTCGTGTATTTCCAAGCAACCCTTATCTAGAATCATCCCTGTGTGCTTTTTGCCTAGTTATTTGTGTGATTTCAGTAAGGAGCCAAAAGGAGGGCTTCTTGGGTTCAAGTCTTTTACAGGCCAGTCTGCTTTGATTTCGTCCCCTGCCTACTTCTCCTTCCTGACGGTCACAACAAAATTCAAGTGGCTTTCAGTGGGTCTAACTCTCAAAGAACCAACTCAAAAAGAGTATTCTTGCTGTCGTTTACCCAGCAGCAGCATCTTATACGAGGAAAGAACATAACACTAAAACAGAGGATAAAATTATAGTCACCTGGCCTAGTTGTATAACATTGAATAGCATGTAAGCACTCCCATACACTGGGCCATGTAGTCATAGGAGAGAACATTCTTCTTCAGGATTTTCGCAATATGTGCATGCAGATGTAACACTTAATCTGCCTCTAGGAAACAAGGAAGATATTTCACTAGTGTAAAAATTCTCATAGGCATCATTTAGGGAGATTTACCAGGATTAAGTTTCTCAGGTGGTGCCAAGCAACAAGTTCTCATTTTCACAGTGTTCTTTTATGTTGTGAGTCATAAAACACATTTGCCGCCCCCACAAGACTCAGGGTAGTGCCATATGCCAATGGGAACTCCAGCTTGATTTGGGGCTTCCAGCTAGCTCGGGTAATATGATAGGCTTTGATTTATGCTCATAGTCAAGTCTATCCCTAAGCAAAATTTAAATGTGGGCAAAGATTTCATTGAAATTGTTTTTTCTTTCTCTGATTTTCAAGCACACAACGCCCTCATGTTAGTCCACTTTCCCCTTCCCCTTACTTGCCCCAACGCAGCCCTGCATTCCAGCACTCTGTGCTCTTCATCTTTTTGTTTACCAATTCCCTCGACAAAATTCTGCTCATTCGGTTGACATTTGGAAATGGTCCAAAACTTTTTTAAGTAATGAGTGCTACTGTGAATTATTGAAAGACGATAGCTTAGCATGCTTGCTTTGATAGGGTCTTTGCATATTCTCTGGAATCTAAGGCAGAATTTGGGCTTTAGGGACCAAAAAGCAAGGATGACATTCTGGGGTTAAGAGAATATTTCCTCTGCTGCTCATTTCATACTATAAGGGCATCTCTGTCCCCTGCCTGGGCATAAGACACATCCCACTGGCAGGTTAATTTGTAAGAAGTGGGTTTGTTTGTTTTCCCAGCAAAGGAGAAGCTGAGAAATTATCTTTTTATCCTAATTCCCCAGAAGTTGCAAAGGGAGAAGACATATACACACACACACACACACACACACACACACACACACACACACACACACACTATTTTCACCACAGTCTACCTGGAGATAGAAAGACCTGAGAGATGAGAAAAAGGCATAACCACTGGGAGGAGAACTGAAAATACAATTAAAGCTCTTAGCCTCTGAAGGTATGCTGGTCAATGCAAGGCCTGCAGAGACACAGAAGTTGACTCTAATAACAAGAGAAGAACTAGACACAAAAGTTTAATGCAGTCCTTTTCTCAAACCCCAGAAACACATCTGTGAACAGTTTGTGATGTGAAGCCTCAGCAGGTAATGGGTGAATAGCAAATCTTACATGGACAGAGTAAGACCTATAGCAGCAGAATTGGAAAAGTGCAAATGATAAATCAAGTCGATAAATATTTCATTGGACACATACTCTGAACCAGACTCTATGCCAGGTGCTGGGAGAACACAAATGAATAAAGCATATCTCTATACCACATGCAAAAGAAGGAACTAAACTAATCTCTATCATAGCAGACGAGCAAGAGAGGAGTAACTTGCTTGATTTGATTTCTTGCTCTGTTAATATGCATTATGGAATAGAAGAGGTGATTTGCACATCTTAGCTGAGAGACTGTGAAAGAGTGGCCAGCCTTCAGAAATCAGTGACTTAAGTCCATTCCTTAGACTAACCAGATTCTCACACGTGAAAACAAACCCAACCAGTTTGCTAAGAATGATGCTCATCAGCATTAAAACATTTAGAAAGTTTATGGACAATTAAACTAATTTACATACCTAAGAAGATCTCAGAGAATTTCTTCACTCTTCAATATTGGAAGCTCCATTACATTCTTGTTCAACTTATACCCAAAGTTAAGATAAATGGGTGATGGAAGAGCTATATATAGACTTGGCACCTGGCATCAGCTGTACAGTAGTGTTTTTGTATAGGTTAAAGTCTACTTCGGCTGGAATTAATGTAATTATATATAATGTTGACAGATTATGACATTTGCCTATTAAGACACTATACAAACATTCCAATAATTTACTGGCTTTTGACTTTGTAAAAAAATAAATAAAACAAAATCCCAGGGGATATTGCTAATGGGGTAACTGGAACAGAGGTTTCAAAAGCACAGGGTTCAGGAAATAACAGTCAAAGAATAATGCATTTTAAGCCAAAACATATAGAGTGGTAAATGAATATTTAGTACTTACCACAAGACTGCTGTCTAGAGACAGCCTTTTTCCAAAGTCCCTTTTCTCAAGCTGTCTTTTTCCCTCCATGGGTGAAGTTATTTATTTTCCTTTGTGATTTATAAGAATTCCCCTTCTGTTTCCAAAGTCACTGCGAAAAGTGAACATGTTTTTTACTATCCACGTGAACAGTGTTTAGATTCTTGTTTTTAACTTTCTAACCAGGAACAAGTGTGGAAGCCAAAAATACCCAGACCCAAATAATAAGTATAGAACTGGGCTTTCTCAACTCCAAAGACCTCTCCAAGTTGCAAATGTCAGAGTCGTCTTTTCGGAGGCCTCTGTGTTTTTATAGGTTTTGCTCACGGTGTTGGGGAATGGGTTTACGGGTCGAATCAGCAGACTGTGGAAAAAAGTAAACAGTCCATTTCATGCCACACTTGCTCCACACCCGTCCTCTCTATATCAGCCAGAATCATTCTGTTACTGTGCACAGAGATGCTGTCTGCAAATTCCATGAGATCAAACTGACAAAACCAAGCTCCATAACCAAGGGTGTTGAGCCCAAGGCCCAATGAGGGGAAACTGAAACATGAGTGTTATTGTCAATATTTAATTTAAAAATATTTAATTTAAACATGTTTGAGGAACATTATAAGATACATTGCCTCGGAGACAGGTAATTCAGAATGAATTGTGGATGACATCATTATTGTTAATTTGAACACCCGCTGCATTCTACCATACAAGATATAGTTAATCCCTGCACTCCACCAAAATCACTTGTCCTAGAATTATTAAGTGTTCTGGTTAGTGAGGATGTATCACATGTATTAAGCACTATAAAAGAAATAGGTTGGAGCCCAGGCTTTCCTACGCATTAGCTAAGTGACTTTGGACAAGTCATTGAGCCTCTCTAAAATTCATCTGTCTCAACTGCAAAAACAGATAACAATGGCAATCAAATGATGTATGTGAAAATGGTTTAAAGGCAATAAATTGCCACTTACATGTGTATGTTATAATTATATGCAAATTACATTAAAACCCAGTTAACCATAAATACTTGTCAACATAATTTAATGCCCGATGATTCAGAAGGCACTCTGAGGTACAGAAATGCTCATAATCCACACAAAACAGATGGCCATTGTACCACTGATATGGAAGGGGTGAACTTCATAAAATGCTATACCAATCGGTTTTTAATGAAATTGAAAAGAAATATTGTTCACAACTCTCTCAATTGCTTCAAATCTGATGAGAATGCAACAGACTCGACTTCACAGCCTACCACATGTGGTCTCTTTCTCTTAGTTTCCTCCACCAAGAAGAGAGTTGAGACAGCTCTGTGCCCCAGACAGAGTCTGCCTAAATTATAGTCAACTGTAGGAAACTGATGGATTCCTTTCCAGCCACAGGCTCTCTCCTCCAACTGAGTCATTCTATCTCTCATTTTCAGGAACACTAATTTTAATTCATTACTGGTCCACTCAGAAACTCTTAGGAGTCCATTCTGAATTCAGGATAAAATCCAAATCTTTCAACATCATCGTCAAGGTCTACTTCCCACCCACTATCTCTCACAATCCCCAACATACTAGGCACATTCCTGAGGTCACACTTTTGATCATACCTCTCACCTCCATCTGGGTTATTCCTCCCCTTGCTGCAGCACCTGGCCCAGGTCCCATCTCCTTTACGAGACCTTCCTAGTCACTCCATTTGGCAATGATTTCTTTCTCTCCCAAGTTTCACAGAAGTCCTTAAAGACTTAACCTTACTAATCACCATCATCACCTAAGATGGTTCTTTAAAAATAGCAAGTTCTTAATATTTGCTTTTTGGTAGGGCCCAGGAGTTAAAAATAAATTCTCAGGATCATTTTTCAGAATAAAGTTAGTTCTATACTACTACTACTACCATAGGCAAATTTACTAGTTAAATGAAATTTGGTTGGGGGCGTATCTTTCCTACTTTAGCTGTTCCCACTCACTTTGCATCCCCCTTCTCATCTCAATTACCGGATGCATTGGTAGCTCAAAAAGCTTTCTGTAATGATGAATCCAGCCAGAAAGACTACTCAGGCCCTAAGATTTCCACCTCCACCAAAACACATCCCCCTAAGTCTTATTCTAGAATCTTGGAGTTTGATAGGTCACAATAATAATCCTTTGGCATTTAGCATGCATTTATTAAGTGCCTAATATGGAGGACCCAGTGCTTAGATGCTTGTGACACAGCCATATATAAGAGAGACCAAGTCCCTGCCTTCATGAAGTTGACATTCTAGTAGGAGCATACAGAATATAAATAAGCAGACAAATAACTCTAAATGGTGATGGGTACCTGCTATGAAGGAAATAACCCCCATAGGCTATTTTGTGGTTTAGGTATTGCTACCCTTTTGTTTTTTCATTTCCATTTTCGTGAAATATCTTTTCCCATCGCTTTACTTTCAGTCTGTGTGTTTTTCGATCTCAAGTGAGTCTCTTGCAGGCAGCATATGTAAGTGTCTTATTTTTTTAACCATTTAGCCACCCTATCTTTTGATTGGAGCATTTAATCCATTTGCATTTAAAGAGATGTTGATAAATTTGTATTTATTGCTACTTTATTATTTATATTTATCTTTTTTTTCTCCTTCTTCTTAAACAAGTCCCTCTAACATATCTTGTAATACTGGTTTGATGTTGATGAACTCCTTTAGCTTTTTCTTGTCTGAGAAGCTCTTTATCTGCCCTTTGATTCTAAATAATAGGTTTTCTAGGTACAGTCATCTTGGTTGTAAGTAGGTAAGCTTCAAATAATAGTTAAGTTGATTATCTCTTCTGGTAAATATTATTAAACTCATTATAGAGCAGCTCTAGTGACTGCATTTTATGCTCCATAACAGGCTAATGAGACTCATTTCGGGAAACGGGGATCCTTTTGATGGTTCACAAATAGCCTAATCTGCTAGGTGGAAGGCCAACTGAAGAGCTTAACCTGGGCAACTTCTTTTCATACATTACAGGGACTATTATATAGGCAGAGATTGACATTCAAAACATTTAGCAAACTGATACAGCACAGGTATTGACCAATCAGAAGGACATAGTCAACAGCAACCAGTAGTATAGCTATAGCAGTGCATCCTGGTCAAACATCAGTCTAAGTGTATGTACTACTCCTGCCCCCATCCCAAGAACTTGAAAATTTGTGAATTAACCATAAAACTATCATGGAAAGAATCAAAGTTAAGTCACCCAAAAGGATCAAAGCAAGGCTACCCAAAAGAAGCAAAATGACAACCAGGGCATGTCCATATGAAAAGGGGAAAGGTTCACAAAGGAAAAATCTGGAAAGCTGACACACTCTGCCTCCAGCACTGTCGGCAAAGATAATG
This sequence comes from Pteropus medius, assembly GCF_902729225.1. Taxonomy (NCBI): domain Eukaryota; kingdom Metazoa; phylum Chordata; class Mammalia; order Chiroptera; family Pteropodidae; genus Pteropus; species Pteropus medius. Next base: position 14,960,037 of record NW_024345601.1, read on the forward strand.
CCCACGTTTACATTTACCCAGCAAAGACGGCAAGTCTAGAGGGGAAGTGAGTATGCCCCAGTGACACTTCAGCATTATGTTAGCCATTTGTATCCTCCGACAAACTCTCTTGCTCAGAGACCACTGTCATTAAGCAGTGATTTTAATTGATTCCCATGCAATTTTACTTATAGAAGAAGAATGTGCTGACCAGCAGAATTAGGCAATCTTTTGGAAAGTTACATTTTTAGTACAAATTTGTAATTTGACATCTGAATCTTTATACTCATTATTTATGTATTTGCTTAGTATATTAGTCAGCTTATGCTGCCATAACAGAATACCACAGACTAGATGGCTTAAACAATAGAAATTTCTTTTCTCACAGTTCTGGAGTCTAGATGTTCAAGATCAAGGTGCCTGCAAGGTTGGTTTCTGGTGAAGCATCTCTCCTTAGCTTGCATGTGGCCACCTTTTCTCTGGGTCCTCACATGGCCTTTTCATTAGCACACATGCTGCTGGTGTCTTTTCCTTTCCTTATAAGGACATCAGTCCTATTGAATGAGGTCTCCACTCTTAAGGCTTTATTTAACCTTAATTACCTCCTAAAAGGCCCTAACGCCAAATATAGTCACGTTGGGGGTTAGAGCTTCAACATACAAATTTTCAGGGGGTACATTTCAGTCCATAAGAGATTGTTTCAGTCAGATCTCAAAGCCTGATTACATTTTAGTGTACTAATAATCAAATTTCAGAGTCTAAAAAACTAAGAGAAAACTCTGGGTGTTAGTGGCTACTCAGACTTTCTCTCCCTGCTAGTTATTTGACTTTTGGATTTTACCATCGCCACGCACCTCACCTTGCCCTGCTATAGTCTTCTCTATGTTGCAGGTCTAAAGGTGCAAACTACATTATCAAGACTCCTTAGTTGGCTAGACAAGTTGGATTTTGCCAACAGGAGGCAGTAAGATATCAGAAGGCAACAGGGAGCCAGAAGCCAATGTCCTTTCAGCTCCAGATGAGCAGCATCAACTTCAGGCTCCAGTGACTTCCCCGATTCCTCCAACAGCTCAGCATAAGAAAGAGTAGTCCCAGCTTCCCAGGCTTTGAGCATCGCCACCTTATAGCTATTGCTCCCCCAGCCCTTCTAACAGCTTCATAACAAATTCCATGAATTAAATCCCTCTCTGCTCAAAATATCTAAAGTAGTTTCTCTTTCTCTTTTCCAGGCTTGACAATGATTGATGAACCCCATAGAGATACCTTTGGACAGGCAGCCAGCCTTCCTTGGGCAACTCCTGACTTCCTTCTTATGAGCCTCCTGAAATAACAGCATGGAATTAAAAATCCTCTCAGACACAAAGTTCCTCGAGCAGGGACAGTACTTTATGTTCCATGTTCTCCTAGGTAGTATAATGCCTTATGTATAGCAACATGGCAGATGCTCAATGAGCATTTGTTGTTTACATGATTAAATGAATGAATAAATGAATGAATGTCTACAGTTGTATTTGTGAGCATGTAAAGAGCAGGGCAGAAATGTAACATTCCTAAAGCAAAGAAATGCTATATGCATTTATAACATTGAAATTATGTTTTAGCCAAACACACGGACATACCCAAGCCTCAAAGGAAATATTTTATCATAGTTTTAAAACTATTATCAACCTAAAAATTACTGCTTAGGCCTTGCCTGTACTAACAAAATACCATAAGTTCATGTCTTGTCTATGGCTTTTCAAAACTCTAGTTATAAAGAACACACATCTATTTCCAAGTGATGGGTTGAAAGCCTCTCCCTCCCTGCACAGGGAGGAAAATGGTTCAAGAGTTGAAGGAAGACAGGCTATTAGGCATCTTTTTGTGACTGATGTTCATTCATACTGATGTTTTCTCTCCTCTTACATTCATTTCTCTCTGACTGATGAAAATACTATTTATTAGTATTTGTAGAAATCTGAGTTGGCCTTAATAAACTCTCTTTAATTTTCCTCACAGATAGTAATGGCCTTCAGACAGACCCTTTAATATTAACGGACTGTATAATTTTCAAGGGACAATAACCAAACAACGCCTCTTAAAATCTCAAAGGCACATTTCCTCACATGCATAGTGACACACATGCAGACACACACTCACATACACACTCACCATCTGCACACTTACCTATAAACTTTCATACCCTCATACACATCCTAAGGATAGTTTTCTGTCTCTCTGCTTTCCCGCTCCACAATCCTGCTTTCAAACTTGAATAGTAGTGCCAGAAAAAAAATGGAGAAAAATGGTAGAGCCAAAAGACGTCGGCAGTTTGGCTCCCAGCCCTCTTTGCCATGTAAATTTGAGCATGTTCCGTAACATCTATGAGTTTACACTTCCTAATGTGTTCTCACCAGGTTATTGTGAGGTTCCAGTGTGATAATGTATGAAAAAGCCCTTCCACATCTAGATTCAAGGTATTTTTTTAGTCAGCTTCATTAAGCAACACACAATGTAAGATATCATTGTTTGCAGCCTCATAAACATCCAGAGTACAGAGACGGTCTCAATTTCTTTGGCATACCCTCTGCAGCACCCAGAACACTGGCTCTTACAAATCCAACAAAGGATAATTTCAGAATTGAATATGCCAAAGACAAATCAAAAGGGTAGCGAGTTTCTTGTCCCTTACAAGACAGCTCAACAGATCTCCACCTTGGCTGCTCCTTAGAATCACCTAGGAGCTGTTTACCTAGGTACCAATATACCAATGACCAGGCCTTATTGCAGACCACTAGAATCTCTAGAGATGTGGTTCTCAAACTTTGCTGCACATTAGTCACCTAAGGAGTCACCAAGGCCCATCCCCATGCCAAATAAATCAGGATCGCTAGGGGTGGAACCCAGTCATCATTATTTTAAGATCCCTCGATGACTCCAACATGGAGCCAACTGAGCACCAGTTTGAGATGGGAAGGTATGGCCTCATTCTTTGATCTTCTTCCCCTTCTCAAAGGCTGAGGAACATGCAGCTATTGGCAGAAGAGACTACCTTTCTTTAACAACTGCAACCAGCAATTCTTAATCTGCAAACTCTGACCCCAAAGAAGAGAAATGTTAGGTACAAACAATTTGGATCAGCACCTTCCTATCCCACACTCTCAGGCTAATAGTCCTCCTTAAATTGATCTTTTGCTTTGTGCAGAAACTGATGTTGACTATAGATAGAAATATCACATCTAGATTACAAATAATGCAGAAATATGTTAGGAACTCAGAGCAAGGCCATCACTTAGAGAATGAGGGAACAAATTTCCAGTACCAAGGATAAGAATGGCAGAAAACTGTGGCTCAAATGCTCCCAAACCCACCCTCTCTTTTCTCCCCACAGCTCTCCACAGGGAGCACCTTGCTTTCATTTCAAAGTGCAAAGAGCAGGAAGGGAAAAAAAGAAATTCCAAATCTGTAAGATTTGTTTGTAACTACACTAAACAAAATGTTTGGAACTCCTGTGAGCTTTGTATTGAAATTTTTTCCTCCCAATACATCAAGCCCACATAAAGGACAGCAGATGGCTTGCCATATACTTTAAATATATACACACAACATTTTCCTTTCGGAAGATACATTGACTTAATAACTTTCTGCTACTGACACATCCAATCATGAGGTATATGGGTAAAGGTGTATGTGTACGCACACATTTGCATGTGTATATGTCGGTGTGTATGTGATTGAGTGTGTGTGAGAGTGCATGCGTGTGTGTGTATGCATGCACTCTGACTAAACAGAAAACTGCTGTCTCCATTCCGGACGTGAGTATAAAAAAATACCAAATTACGGGATTTTTCAACCATAAGTTGTCTATTTAAACCTTAATAGCACCCTGAAACTGATTTAGAAGAAAATTAAATGCTAACAGGCTTCCCAAATGTGCTGTCCATCTTTGTCAGATAAACGAGTGGCTGGAGACACTCTCTGAGGGATGTGACAACAGTTTTTTTCTTTGAAGTGGAGGAAAATTTTGCATGATGATGAAAACTGGTTTTAAAAAATGTTTTCATGAGCTTATGTTTATTAAACTTCTTGCCCTAGAAGCTGTTCAGTAGCTTAGAGCTGATAATTTAAATGCTGGACAGACCCCTGAGAATCACTGCCCCATGGTGCCTTCTAGATATACGGCACCTCCAACACAGACAACTAGAGAATACAGCAAATCTTGGCTATTGTTCAACATGCAGCTTCAGTAAACTGGAACAGTTAAAGAATTGATATTAATTTGAACTGAGTTCCTTAGGAATGGAAGACAGGGAAAACTCTTGGAACCTCTAAAATGTCCAAAATTCAGTAATTTTCAATCCTTATCATTTAAATATATTTTTTACATTAAGATATACTTCACATTTCATAAAATTCACCCCTTTAAATTGCACCCTTTCTATTATCCAACACTTACTTATTTGCTACAGAAACTGGGGATTGTGTGCCACTCCTATAGGAACACAAAGAAGTTCCCTCATCACTGCTTGAGCTCCATCAAGCTTGACTATCCCATGTCACCATCATTTTAGGTAGCAGCATCCTGGACAGTTCTGAGTTCAAATTCTTCAATTGAAAGTTCTGTGCTTTGAGCAATTTAACATCTCAGCCTAAGTTTCCTCATGGATAAAATTAAGATAACAACAGCGATCACTTTAACAAGATTGCTCTGAGGATTAAAAGGATGCCTGTGTTGGAATATCAGAGTATTCCTTTAAATATAATTCAACAGAATTCCTTTCCTTTAGAATTCAGTAACATTTATTCGATATTTACTTTGATCCAGGCCCTGCATTAGGCTTGGGTGCCCGAGAGAGAGAGAGACAGAGAGAGTGAGAGAGAGAGATAAAGTAAAATTCTCTCAAATTTAAAGAAAGTTTAAAATCTAAAAGGAAGTAAAGATTTATATATTCGTAGTAAAAAAGGTAGAAAAATGTGAATAAATGAATGAATGATTTTAGTATAAAGAAAATTCACTTTCTATTTGGATAATCATGGAAAACTTGCCTATACTGTCATTCGAAGTATTTCCAGCTGATTTCCAGACACAAATTATTGTTACATTATTACAGTGTATGAACTAAAAGCTAAGAGACAGAATGGCAGGGGTTTGGACCAAGATAAGCATTTCGGCTCTGGCTGCTCTTCTCAAACCATCTGTTCTTTCTCTCTCACTCTTTCTTTGTAAAGGTTTTCCCCGCTGTTTAGTTCCCTGCTCTGCCTCTTCTCCATTTATCACTTTAGAAAGGTTTCTAGTTCATTACATGAAATGTCTACATGTTGCCCACAAAGTCTTAAGGGGAAAGTCAGTGTAGAAATGAAACAGATAAATAACTTTAAAAATAAATAAATAAGTTAAATAAATAAATAAACAAATGCACGTAACCCCAGTAGATTGGAAGAATATTTAGATAAGTGACTAGGGAAAAGAATTTTTACACTGTGTCATCTGCTAACGCTAATGAGTTAATTAAATTAGAAAAATTTCACTGCCAAAAGCAAAAACATCCAAATACGTGGGATGCTGGGGGAATTATATAGTCCATAGTACTAAAAGCATTCTGTTCAAGCTTTTTTTTTTTCTTTGAGAAGGCAGTAGAGAGTTGCACTTAAAAAACCATCCAATTTCAAGAGCATATTTTCCATCTGGGGCTACTTGGGTAGAGCATGCTCTAAACTCTGCAAATCCCACTGAGAGGCAACATGACTTGTTAAGAAAACAGTTTATGAAAAACAATGTTTTGTGAAGATCCAGCAAAAGGTTTAACTGTGATGTCCCTATACATTGCTGAATTCATTATTTTCCACTAAACGCTTTTGCGTACAAGTGAAAAAACAAAAGATTCGGAAAATACAGTAAAATAAATTGAAAGTCAATATATTTTTGCTAAGACTTTAGCTAATAATCAGAATATTTCCAGCTACCTGGAATCCTTTTTCACTTTAAGAGGTTATTCACTTTTGTAGTCATCTCCTTCCACACACAACTCTCTTGCCTCAAATAATCCTGATGTGAAAAAAAAAAGTGCCAAAAGCCTAGTAAATAAGATTATGGGATTAAGCCTTAAAAACTCATTCAGATGCTAAAAATATTAATAATTATTAATAAATCGCAAAATGTAAAATATGACATTAAAGATGTCCTATGTAATAACAGCTGTTGAAATGTATGAGAAAATTTTCAAAGATGTTTATCTTCTTCTATTCAGTGTTCAATTAACTTGAGAGTGCTATTCACTTGTGGAGAGGGGTGAGCTAAAATTTCTTTGAAAGATAAAACAGTCAATGACCACCTACTCAAAATGATAGCTAGAAAAAGTTTAAGTTTTATGTGCGGATATGTGTATATGTTTATGTGCTATATACACATCTATAACTACACACGCATATATATTTATATACCTATACAGCATATATGATCATTTTCTCTCTTTTCATCATTATTTCTCCCTGGATATAGGCAATAATAATCAAAACATATATTTGGGCTTTTTCTTCATGTGATTGGTTGTTTCTTTTTACTTGCACTTTGAAGGCTCAGGAATAAGAGATCTATGGATAGTTGGTTAACCAGTGCTTCTCAAATTCATGAATAGGAATCATTGGCAGATTTCATTAAAATGCAGATTTTAATTCAGCAGGTAAGTAATAAAACCTGAGGTTCAGTATTTCTAATATACTGATGCTTCTGGTCTGTGAATTGTACTTCAATAGTAAAGGATCTGAAACTTAAAACAGAGAACTCTGTCCACATGTAAGAGTGAAATTCTAAGAACTTTCTCATAAAGCTATGTTCATCTAGCTAGATGTTATGACTCAGTTCTTGACACATTCTAATATATATCACGGGCTAGAGTTTAAATCATATACAATTCTTGTGGTAATCTCTACTTGGGACATTTGGAAGCACAGATCCTGAGGATTAAAGGGTTTCTTCCAGGTCCCCTCTTCCCCGACCCACCAATAACAGTAATTGCCTCTAAAATAAACCTAATAAATGATTTCTGCTTGACTCTGCCAGTGACAGAAGCTCACATTGCCTCACACAGTGTTCACATTTGGGGTGTTGAATGGTTAGAAAGTTTCATTTTGTCCCTTGGATTTTCACCCACTGGCCACAGCTCTGTTCCCTAGAGCAGGGGTCCCTAACCCTCAGGCTTCAGACCGGTACCAGTCCATGGCCTATTAGGAACAGGGCCACACAGCAAGAGGTGAGTGACAGGCCAGCCAGAGAAGCTTTGTCTGTATTTGCAACCGCTCCCCAGCACTAGCATCACTGCCTCAACTCCACCCTGGATCATCAGGCATTAGATTCTCATAGGAGCACCGGTCCCTGGTGCCAAAAAGGTTGGGACCGCTGCCCTAGAGCAAATTAAGTTTTCTCGTCATCAAGCAAAACACCTCATTTCTTCAACATTTTCACGTGTGAGAAAATTTCCACAGCCTTCACCTTCCTTGGCACTAAGAAACTTCCTAAAATCTGATTCTTTTTAAAAAATTACATCATAATATATATATTTATTCTCCTAGCAAAAGACTTAAGCAGTAAAAATTGTACATAGATTATAATGAAAATTATATTCACTCTCCCCCTTGTTCCTTCTCTCCCCAGAGGTAATCACTTTTAATAGTTTTTTCTATTTGTTTACTTGCAGAAATATGTAAATAGATAGATTTTTTTCATTCTATATAAATGGTATCATCTATTATTCTGTGATGACATTTTTCACTTGATATATTCAATACATATTGGCCTAATTCATTTTTTACAACATCACGTTATTCTACAGAAAGAATTCGTAATCTATATTCTATTGAAAAAATAGAAATTTAGATTGGCACGGTATTTTCTGATTTTCTAATAGACAGTGCTGCCATGAGCACTGTATACTCATGCATCTTTTGTGCTGTGAAAGTTTCTCTATATACACTTCTAAAGGTGGAATTACAGTGTAAATTTTTTAATTTTGATAGAAATTGTCTAACAGTCTTTGAAAACATTTTAAGAATGTACACTAGCAGTGTATGAGACTACATATTTTGCACATGGCTGTCACTGCTGAACAGAATCAATGTTAAAACTTTTTCGAATTGGTTGGTAAAGGAAAAAAAGATCCTATTGCTTTAATTTACATCACATAATTATTAGTGAAGTTGGGCATCTTTGTATGTATGATGGTTATTTGAATTATTTTTCTCTGCATTGCCTACTTAAATTATTTACCCATTCTCCTATTGCTTCATTTTTTTTTTTGCCTTATAGAAACTGTTAATACATTTTAATTACTAATTTCGTATTACAGAGTATTGCAAATATTTTCTACCAGGCTCTCTTGGCTCTTCACTTTGTTCATCATTGTTTTGTAGACGATGCATCAATCTTTTCCTTTATACTTTTTAAATTAAAAGAACATTTCCCCTTACATTCTCTTAATAGTTTTGTAGTACCATATGAATATAGTTTTGTCCACTGTATAAAGCATTGATTTAACTTGATTTTTAAAAGGATATTCATTAATTCTGTGATTGAAGTTTCTCCCACTGATTTGAAATGCTCCATAATAATAACAAAGTTCAACATGTGCATGGTTGTTCTCCTTGACTCTTAAAAAACAAACAAAAAAAACAAACAAACAAAACAGATCTATTTGCCTATCTTTGCACTAATACCACAATGTTTTAATTATGAAGTTTAGTAAATTTTGACATCTTACAGGTCAAGTCCCCCTTGTTGTTGTTTTGCTTGGAATTTTTCTTGGCTATTTGTGCTCATTTTTGTCTTTCAGTTTAACTCTAGAATCAGCTCATTATGTTCCAGAAAAAGAACTATATAGATTTTTCTGGATTGAACTTTGCAGATTATTTAGAAGAAAATTTACATCATTATTTTTCAGTCTTCCTCTTCAATGATGTGAAATGTGTGGTAGTTTATTTAACAGCCTCAAATTTCTCCCATCCCAGGATGCCCTCTCTCTTTTTTGAAATTTGCTGTCCATTTCTCTACTCCCTGAATCTGGAATGAAGTATGGCTCTTTTGACCAAGAGAATGTGGCAAAATAATACTGAGGTCTAATGGTAGACTTTTAAGAGGACTTGAAATTTCTGTCTTCTCTCTTGGAAGAGACCACCATACTATACAGAAGTCCAGTCTAGCCCACTGAAGGAGGAAGACTGAAGTGCTCTAGTTGACAGCCACACCAACTGCCAGATAACTGGGTGAAGCTACCTTGGACCCCTCAGCTCTAGTTAAGCCTTCAGAGGACCACAGTTATATGAGACTAAAAGAACCAGATTACCAGTTCATGTGACCACAATAAAAAAAAAAAATGAGTCATTGTCATTTTGAGTAACCAAGTATTGGAACAGTTTGTTATTCAATAATAGATCATTTCAATAGAATATCTCTCCATTAATCTGGGTCATGGTCCTTCAATAAAGTGTTGTAACTTTCATTAAATAGCCTTTGGGCATATCTTCTTTAAATCCTAGGTGTTTATGTTTTTGTTGCTCTTGAGATTAAATAATATTCTCTAATTACATTTTCTAATTGGTTATAGGTAATGTAGAAAAAACTATTGGTCAATAAACTTTGCCTTTTTTTAAGTTCTCTTGCTAGTTCTAAATATGCTTATTTTTATTCTGTTGGATTTTCTAGATAGAAAATAAGATTTTTGACTCTTTCCAATATTTACAGTTCTTATTTCTTTCTCTGGTCATATTGCATTAGCTAGGAGAACAAATTGATGTAGGTACTTTTGTCTCTTCAGTGGAATTAATTCTAACTTTTTTCCTGAATATGATAAAAGTTAGCTACCAATTATCAGATTAAGGAAATTTCTAAATATTCCTGGATCCCTATAATGCTTTAAAATGTTTTATTTTAAAATTTTAACTAAAAATAAACATATCAAAAATAAAGTAACAACCATTCCTGTACCCACCACCCATATTTAACAAAGTTAATTTTTTGCCATATGTGTTTTAATCTTTTCTTTATTCTTCCTTTTTTCCCTTCCTTCCTTCCAAGAAATAAAGCTTTATAGATACAATTATGGCCCCATTAGCCACTGTTCTGTAATGGTGAAGAATCCTGGCTATGTATGAATTATACTTTTACTATGTTTGTATGTGCCAAGAATGATATACGGTATTGTTTGATGTGCATGTTTTAAGTTTACACATGGTATCATGTTTTTGGTATTCAGTTGTGGCTTTTTTTTTTTCCACTTAACATTACTGCATTTTTTCCCACTTAACATTATGGTATTAAGATTTATGTATTGATAAAAGGTGTTCTCATTCATTTTAAATATTTTAAGAATCCTATTCAATAGATTTATGACAGTCTATCTACCTAATTTCCGCAAAATAAATATTTAGGTTGTTTCCAGTGCTTTGCCACTCACATAACAAACAATGCTGCTTTGAATATTCTTGCTCATGCATCTTTCTGAACAAAGGCAGAAAAGTTTCTCGTACCGAGAACTCTCTGGGTCATTTCTTACACAAGTGTTCAATTTATCAGGCAATGTCAAACTGCTCTCCCAAAATGGTTATACTGTAGCAATTTATACTTGTATCAGACATATACTATATATCTATTTATATAGGGCCACAAACCATTGTGATATCTAAGGTTTTGTCCCAAGAACCAATTTTTGTCACCACTGAAAACACTTCTATCTAAAGATTTAAAATACTTTCAGATTCTTCAATTTTCTTTTTTGGGAAATTTGAGTTGATTTTCTTACATAATCAGCAAGGTTTATGACACTTTTGACCAATAGAAGGGAGGCATAGTGATAATGACTTCTGGATTATTTCACTAGGTGCACACTCATTTGACAAAGTGCCTTACTAGGAAAGTCGGGGCGGGGCGGCCAGGGGAAAAAGGAGGACTGGGCAAAGTCAACAGCTGCAAACCCAACGAGATAGAAAGTCAGGAAGGTAATGTAAATGAGGGAAGCTGGCCTCAGAGGAACTGCATCCACCTGGAAGCATGCATCCTGTCCGAAGAGGGCAGCTGGCACTCAGCTGCTGCCAAACCGCCGTGCAGGCATGAAGGTCTATTTTACCAAACTCTTCAATTTTTCAAGAGTAGCCAGAAATTCAGATATTATGTAAAACTTCTCAATTTTTAAAGATTGCTTAGGTTTTTAAAATCTATTTCAGAAGCCAAATAAAACTCATTTCTGAGAAGCATGCAGCCTATAAATTTGCAAATTTTGGCTACATGAGTTCTCACAAATCTTCCTCCTCCTCTAAAATTTGATAATTATTTTTTCAATTTTGAATTAATGTAAAACTCCAAGAAGATTGCAGTCTTAAATACTAACATACACGGGGGCGGGGGCGGGACATAAACTAAGCAATGGCGGTTTGGTGATTTAACATCCTATCACTTGCCTATGCGAATGGAAGAAACCCAAACTTTCTTTTTAAAGGTAATTTATTCTTTTTTTATATGATGTCAAAATATGGAAGCAATTATCATTAAGTTATAAAATAAGTTCTGAAAGTGTAAAGGTTTTTTCTCCTTATTTTAAAATTAAAACATTACTTGGGTTACTAAATAATTTTTAGATATTCATGTATGTATGCCATTATAGCACAGAGATAAAAAGTCTCTCCAAGAAGGATAATTTCATATTTTTTTTTTAGTTTAACAGGTTCTCTGATGTATATAAGTATATGCTTCTGGAGATTTTTGGTTGTCTTTGTGTTTTTGCTTCCTTGCTAGTTTTGGTATTTCTGTCTCACCTACACACAAAAATAATTAAAGTCACAAGTGACTATATGATACGTCACACTAATTACCTGATTTATGACCACATCTACATTTCATATTTTGCTCTGGAGATGGTTTCTGTGGGGTTTAGCAAATCTTAATATATTTTGAAAACTCAAATGTAAGGTTTGTATATTGGGTTCTGTGAGTAATTATATATATATATATATATATATATATATATATATCTTCGGACAAATTATTTCATTTCTCTGGTCTGCAGTTTTCTCATATCACATGTAAGAAGAATGAACTAAGTAATCTCTAAGGTCTCTTTTGGCCCTAAAATATTTTGATCTATAAAAGAAGTTAAAGGGATTAAAATCTTTGGTTTTAAATTCATTGCATTTTTTAATTTACAGCTTTATCGAGATATAATTCACTTATCATATTATTGACCCATTTAAAGTACATGGCTCAGTAATTTTTAGTAAATTGTACAGAGTCATGTAACCATCACCTCTCTATAGTACTTTTAAAATGCTTTCAACACTCCAGAAAGAAACCCCATACACATGATGATCCTTCCCCAAGCCCTCTCCCATACCCAGCATCAGGGAACCACTAAACTGCATTCTGTCTCCATGAATTTTATTGTAGACATTTGACATAAATCAAACCATGATGAGTAGTTTTCATGGCTAATTTCTTTCACTTAGCCATAACATTTTCGAGAATCATCCATGTCGTAGCATGTGTCGGTACTTCATTTCTTTTTATGGTTGAATAATATTCCATTCCATGAAATATCATATTTTATCTATTTATCAGTTGTTAGACATTTGGATTGTTTCCACGTTTTTGCTATGGAAATCATGTACAATTTTCTGTATAGACATATGTTTTCATTTCTCTTGGGTATATCTAGAAATAGAATTGCTGGGTCAAAAGGAAATTCTTGGTTTAGCAGCTTGAGGAACTGCCATACAGTTTTCTAAAGTGGATATACCACTTCGCATTCTCACCAGAAATGTATTAACATTACAATGTTTCCACACTTTTGCCAACATTTGTTATTGTTCATCTTTTTTATTATAGCCAATCTAACAGATGTAAGGTGTAGTTTTGATTTGCATTTCCCTAATGACTAAAAATGCTGAACTTCGTTTTTTATGTGTTTATTAGCTATTTGTATATCTTCTTTGAAGAAACATCCATTCTTTATTTTGGTGATTTGCCTTTTCAATATTTCATTGTAAGAGTTCGTTATATATTCTGGATACAAGTCATTTTCCAGATATACTATCATCAAATATTTTCTCCCATTCTGTTGGTTATCTTTTCATTTTCATTATAGTTTCCTTTAATATACAAATATACTTTTTTTTATTTTACTGAAGTCCAAGTTATCTATTTTTGTTGTTGTTGCTCATGCTTTAGTATCGTATCAAAGAAACCATTGTCTATTTCAAAGTAAAGATTTACTCCTATTATAGGAGTTTTATAATTTTAGCTTTTACACTCAATTCTATGATTCATGTAAAGTAAGGGTCCAAATTTGTCCTTTTACTCATGGATCCAGTTGTCCTAGGACTATTTTTTTAAAAGACAGTTCCTTCCCCCACAAAATTGTCTTGGTGCCCTTATCAAAAATCATTTGACTATAGTGTGAGTTGATTCCTGCACTCTCAATTCTATTAATTTGATGTTTATGTCTAGCCTTATGACAGTACCACACTATCTTGATTACTATAGCTTTGTAATAGGTTTTAAAATTGGGAGTGTGAATCTTCCAACTTCTTCATTTTCAAGATGGTTTTGACTATTTTCCACATAAAAATACTTTGCATTTCCATATGAATTTTATGATCAGCTTATAATTTCTACAAAAAGCCAGCTGGGATTTTGATAGAAATTGCATTGAGTCTGTAGATCAACTTGTGGAATACTGCTACCCTGATAATGCTGTCTTCTATTCATAAAAATGGGGTATCTTCCCACTTATTTAAATCTTAATTTCTTTCAATAATGTTTTGTAGTTTTTATGCACAACTCTCACACTTTGCTAAATTTATGTCTAGGTGTTTTATTCTTCAGGTTGCTATTATAAGTGTGATTTATTTCTTAATTATGATTTTGCATGGCTCATTGCACTGTGTCTCTTTTAAGCTTCAGAATGAAAAACTAAATTACACTTCATTCATTTTAACTTTTTTTGTGATTGATTTAAATGATAGACTCATTTTTATTTTAGTTCTAAATAATACATTTCATTTTATTTTTAAATTTTATTTTTATTAAGTCATGAAAATACTCCTAAAGTTTGTATACAGTATATTGGAATTGAAGTTAAGCTGAATGCCTAGCCTACCCAATTAAATCACTTAGAATAAATTGCAGTATACTTCCACCATCTTTTACTAGCACTCAATGAACATTAACTGAATGCACAACTAACATTGTCTTACCAGCCCACTTTTGTTTAAAACGCATTCATCCCTATATAACTAGCAAATTGAATTTAACTCCCATGATCTCAGAAAAAGAGACTAAAAACGTAAATACCCTCATCATTTAAAGCTTGTTGCTTTGATTAAATATTTGCATTTTTTTTTTTCTATTAAAGGAAGCATTTCCTTTGACTTCCAAAGGGGGAAAAAAAAGTACCAGAAACCTGAATTTCCATTTTACTTTGGAGGGACTCCACTCAAACCATTCTAAAACTGCCACTGTACCATTGCATTTTTAAATTATGCTAATATTGTTGAAGGTATAAAATGGAATTATGTGTCTTGGAAGAGAAATAAAATAAATTCTGTCTACTGTGTTTTTTCCTGGCAAATATACCACGTATTTAAATAGAAAGTCACATTAGTCAGTTCAGTGGCTCTTGAAAACTTTGAGGACCAGAGGAAGTCAAATACCCAACAGTGAGGAAAAATACAAACATTTGACATACAAATTAAACATTTTTGTGCACAATTTTAAGAATCCATGATTAATCTGGAGTCCAATCATGGATAAATGGACCTCAAAGTAAGAACCTTCACACAAATAATAGTTGAAAAAGATATGTAACTGTCACAGGTAAATTTCAAGGAATATATAAACAAGATAAACATCTCTGTGAACCAGAAACTGAGTTCAGAGAAGAAAGAGGTTATTGAGGTTCTGGGCCTACTGAGTTCTGGCTCTAGAGACACACAAAATTGGGAAAGAGCTTGACACCTAATATGTATTAAGCATTAAAAGCTTTCCATGAGTGTTTGAAGACAAAAGACAGCAGGCTCTCTTCATGAAAACAGAGTAAGGAAAATCTCTCAATCTTGAAAAAAAGCATGGTAAAAACTAATGGCTGCCTGAGGCTACAGCTAATATAAGATGCTGGTCTGCACAGCAGAAGAAAAGATGGTCTCAAAGACAGAACTTTCACTAAGTCATTGGCTAGCTCACCTTCATCTGAGATGTGCTCAAGTTTATATTACAATATAGATGCATTAGGTCACTCATATAAAACCTGGTCTGGACTGGGTGTCTGCTAAGCATTCTGGAAGCATCCATAAATCCTCTAGATGAAGGACAGTATACAGAGAAAAGGGGGGAAAAACCCCATGCAAGATGAAACGGAAATTTTAACGCACATGAAAACTAATACTAAGAAGAGTCAAATTAAAAAAAAATTAAAACATGAAGAGAATTCACTGTCAAAGAAATAAAAATAAACAAAGATTGACATCAAAAGAAGACATACAAATATGACCAACAGGTACATGAAAAGGTGCTCAACATCATTAATTATCAGGGAAATGCAAATTAAAATCACAATGAAATATCACCTCACACCTACTAAGATAGCTATTATCAAAATGCCAAAAGATAAGTGTTAGCAAGGAAGAAAAGGGAATCTCTGTGCCATGTTGGTGGGAAAATAAGTTGGTACAGCCACTATGGAAACGTTATGGAGGTTCCTCAGAAAATTAAAAATAGGACAATATCTGATGCGATAATCCTACTTCTGGATATATGTGCAAAGGAAATAAAATCTGAATCTCAAAGAGATAGCTGCATTTCCAAGTTCACTGCAGCATTATTCACAATAGCCAAAATATAAAAACAACCTAAGTATTCACTGATTAATGAATTGATAAAGAAAATGTAATATGTGTGTTTCTCTCTTACACACACAAGTATTATTCAGCCTTTAACAGCAAGGAAATTCTGTCATTTGCAACAACATAAATGAACCTGGAGGAAAGGTTATGCTAAGTGAAATAAACCAGACTCAGTAAGATAAATTTTTCATGATCTCACTTAGATGTGGAATCTAAAAATGTCAAACTCATAAAAGAAGAGAGCAGAATGGTGGTACCCAGGGGTTAGAGGACATGTTAGTCAAAGGGTATAAAGGCTCAATTAAAGTATGACAAAGTTCTGCAGACCTAATATACAGCATGGTGACTATAGTTAATAACACTGGATTGTGTATTTGAAATTTGTTAAGAGACTTTATCTTATATGTTCTCATCACAAAAAAAGTAACTATATGAGGTGATATATATGTTAATTAGCTTGATTGTGGTACTCATTTCACAATGTATACGTATATCAAAACACCACATTGTACACCTTAAAAGTATACCATTTTTATTTGACATGCATACCTCAATAAAACTGGAAAACATAAGCAAAAATCAAACCAGAGATGGAAGAGCATTTATAAAAAGGAATGAAAAATTGTGACACAAGAACAGCAAATAAGAAACACAAACAAAAGAACAGCAAATAAGAAACACAAGAACAGCAAATAAGAAACACAAACAAAAGAGATGAAGAAAGATCTATTATAAATCTAGAAAAGTAAGGTCTGAAATACAATACCATAAGCAAGATAAAGTCTAGACAAAACAATCAAAGAGGGAATTAGTGTGTTAAAAAATTGTACTGATGAATTCACCTAGAATGAAAGACAGAGAAAAAGTTGGAGATAAGAAATATCAATTAAAAGACTTAAAATGCATCAAAGAAATTCAAAAAAAAAAGAAAAAAGGAAAAGAGAGAATGACATAAAGAAATATCCTAAAAGATAATGACTAAAAATTTTTCAATTTAATAAAAATTAAAATAAATAAAAATAAAAATAAGTATAAATAAAAATAAATTCATAACAATATGTATAATGTTAAAACTATAGAAACATTAACTTTAAGAGAAAATCCTTAAGAATACTAGAGAAGTCTTCAAAGTGTCATACAAATGAAAACCTATTAGTTAGACAGCTAGACTGGCAGCATAAAAACAAATGCCTGAGCACAAGAGGATAAAGTCTTCAAAGTGCTGAGGGCAAATAACTGTGAACCTCGAATTCTGAACTGAACTAGAATATAACCCAAAAATAAGAACAAAATAAAAATCTTTTAGATTTACTAACAAACGTTTACTTTTCCCACTCACCATGAAACTACTGAAGGATGTACTAAAAGTTCGTGATTTTTTTTCTTATAGTCTTTATTTTGCTATAACTTCTATTGAAAAGATGTAATAGTATAGTAAAGTTACTTTTTTAAAAAAGGAAAAGAATTTAACTGACACGGGATTATGTAAATGAGAACAAAAAATGAGAGCAACAGTTACAGAGAAAATAGCTAATTTAGTTATGTGAATTAATTCAAAGATGAGTATAATAAAAGATGTTAAACTTTATGCAATCTATGTTAATTACATCATGGTCCTTTGAACTCTTCATATCCTCATGTACGTATCCTTGAGAAAAATCCTTTCTGAAATTATTTTAAAAAAACATTCTTGACTATGTATAAAATGTGTGGACTAGAAATAGAGAAAGCATCATAAGTATCTTTACCTTCAGTACCTGGCTTAGTACTCAGCAAATAGTTGGTAGTTGATAATTTTCTGGATATTCATAGAAAATAAGAAAAACAACAATAACAAAAGACCAGTGTCAACACTGTGTTGTAACTTAATGTTGACTGATTCAGAAGTAAAGGAGATTATGTTTCGGTGGTGAACACGCAATGCAATGTACAGATGATGTATTAATGAATTATACACTTGAAACTTATATGATTTTATTAATCAATGTCACCTCTATAATTTTTTTAAAAAATAAACAAAAAATATAATTAGGAAAAAGAAATGTGAACAAAGAGTGACCACAGTTATTATGCAGTTATATTTACTTATTAAAAATAATTTAAAAAATAAATAAAAAGTTTTGGGTGGCTCACAAAATGGTTGGGAGGGCTGGAAACTAGACTAGGGCTAAGCTGGCAGAAACAATCCTCAAAACCACACCGCAGGACTAGGCTGACGAGGAGCGCGTTGCTGCTGCCTCTCCCAAAATGCAGCTTCTCTCCTGTATCCCCTAATAAAAGCTCCATACCCCTGCCATCACCCAGGAATTAAAATAGAAAGTTTTGCACAGGAATTATTCGCACACTTTATTCACTTCGAGAATGAATTCTTTCACATAGTACATCTGCTTGGTGGCACTAAAGTTACATGCCTGCATCCCAGTTCGCAGGAGCCTGAAAATTTGAGTTCTGACTTCACTGTTGGGGAGGTGGTCATAATGTAGGAATGCCCCAAATATAGAAAAATGGTTCATAAGATGACAAGCAGCCTCAGATATGACAAATATCTACAACAACATACTTATAAAAATAGGAGTACACCTTACATAATTCTCCACCTACAGCTATGTAGTATCATTTAATGCCATTAAGTATTCTTCCACAGTATCATTTTTGAGGACTATGCAACATCTCATAATTGGATGCATCATAATGTGTTTTACAATTCTTTATTTTTTATTATTATTTTTTTTATTATGGTGACATTGGTTAATGAAATCCAGTAAGTTTCAGGTGTACAATTCAACAGAAAGGCATGTATATACATTGCATTGTGTGTTCACTGCCCATAGTTATAGTTCTTTCTGTCCCCACATATTTGACCCCCTTTACCCTGTCTACCTCCCCATCCCCACTATCCTCTGGTAACCACTAGTCTATAGTCCTTGTCCATAAGTCTCTGCTTCTTTGTTCTGTTTGTTTGTTGCTTTTAGGTTTATATCTCACATATAAGTAATATTATGTGATTTTCAACTTTTCCTGTCTGGCTTATTTCCCTTAGCATGATTATCTCAAGGTCCATCCAGGTTGTCGCAAATGGCAGTATTTCATCTCTTCTTATGACTGAGTAATAGTCCATTGTATATATGTACCACAGCTTCTTTAGCCAATCATCTGTTGTAGGACACTTCTGTTCCTTCCATGTCCTGGCCACCGTAAATAATGCTGCTATGAACATGAGTGTACAAATATCTTTTCAGATATGGATTTTCAAGTCTTCAGGGTGAATACTCAGTAAAGGTATTGCTAGGTCATATGATAGATCAATTCTTACCTTTTTGAGGAACTTCCATACTGTTTTCCATAGTGACTGTTCCAATTTGCCATCTCACCAGCAGTGTATGAGGGTTCCTTTTTCTCCACATCCTCTCTAACACTTGTTATTATTTGTCCTGTTGATTATAGCTATTCTAACAGGTGTGAGATGGTATCTCATTGTGATTTTAATTTGCATTTTCCTAACAGCTAATGTGGAGCATCTTTTCATATGTTTGTTGGCCATTTGTATGTCCTCTTGAGAGACGTGTCTGTTCAGGTCTTCTGCTCATTTTTTGATTGGATTGTTTTTTTCGCTGTTATTGCGTTGCATGAGTTCTTTGGATATTCTGGATATTGGGCCCTTATCAGAGGTATTACTCACAAATATATTTTCCCATTCAGTGAAATGACAGACTTAAAAAAAAAAATGCCTACAGCACCTGGTATTCCTAGGTGATCTCCCATCCAAGTACTAACCAGGCCCGACCCTGCTTAGCTTCCAAGATCGGACAGGATCAGGCACGTTCAGAGTGGCATGGCCATTATATTTTCTCATTCAGATGTCTTTCTCTTTACCTTAGACACATAGGTTGTTTCCAAATTTTCATTATGGTCACTTAACTTTGTGAACACCCATGACCATTTGCTTCAGATAAAGCTATGACGTTAGAGATACTGTTAAATGTCCTCCACTACCTCCCTTTCATCTCAAACCATCCATTTTTGCCACCCATTTACTATTGTCTCCAGGTAAGAAGCCTCAGAACGTGTCACCTGTTTTGGGGAGCTCCGGCCCCTGGTTCACAGTTCTCCTTTCCTCTCTGGTCACTGCTATGACCAGGGGTAGAACCAATCTCCACAAAAGCTTTCTGGGCATCTTTTACACTGTGATGTGCATCCCGTCATTATATTGACAGTGTCCATTTGTATAGCCAGGTGTTAGGGTCTCGCCATCTCCTCAAACTGCTTAACCTCTAAAAACCATAACTTCCAGATACATCTTTTAGAGCAAAACCTAAAGGTCATCTGCTTCTGGATACAATATTGGAATAATGGTTAAAATTAGGGTTTTTAGAGTGATTTGGGCTTGGTGTTATAACGCTGCACAAGTTAGCTTCTTTGAGTCTCAACTTTTCTGATTTACAAAATGCAAATCACAACACTACTATACTATAGATAGGATCACAATACTATTTACATTATAGGGTTGCTATAAGGATTAAGTAACTCATATGAAGTACTTAGCAGAGCACATAGTAAGTGTTCAAGAAACATTAGCTATTAAAATTAGCTATATACAATTGCCTTTTGTGTAGGTCCCTGGAAGTTTCATATACAATACTATTATTTCAATACAATATTATCACTGCTAACCTCCAGAAATGAACTTTTCATTAGCACCAAAACCTTCTAGTCTTTTGACTGTCATTATGCAACCAGGCCATCAGCCCTCTCTCATCTTCATTTCTCCTGTATCCATCCTAGACTCTTCCACCTGCCTCATATGGTCCTTCATGAAAACATACTTCTTATCTCCCTAAAAATAATCAATATTTGTTTTTTTTCCTTTACATGCCCACAACTTGCTCTCCTCTCAAGTACTTCATTCAGACTTCTATTGTAGTGAGGACTCCTACATAATGACAGGTGTTTACATGTCTGTCTTTCCCACTAGATTGTTTTCCCTTAAGTATGGAAGCCACAGTTCACTTACCTAGTTATCCCTAATCCCAATGCTGAATGTTTGGGACAAGCTATGCTTATTTGAAATAAAATTAAACTCCTGAGCAATGGATTTCTTTGTAAATAACTTATGCTGCTTCACGCCTATTTAGAAATTGCAGGTGATTTGTATCTTACAGCTTTGATTTATATCTCAAATTAAACACTGCCATCTCTAGAAACTGTAATTCATACAGAAAGAAACTGAGATTCTCTTCTTCTTTTATATTACCTTTGGTACTTCAGATTACTTATCTGGAAAAAATAAATCCCTTTCTCATAATCCCATGAAATAGTCTCTCAGAATCTCTCCTTATTAAAATATATATAAATAAATATACATGTCTACACACATTCATGTATTAAGATATTTTTGAAAAGTAATACATGAATATATTCTCAAAGTAAAAATTAAAATATTGAAACCTATATGGAAAACAGCAAAACTTTTTCCTCTTCACAAACTTCCAATTATATCCTCCCTAATAAGAAAAAAAAACTATTACTAATTTGTTATATTTCTAGAACTTTTTCTGGCCAATTACCTAAATACATACATACATATATAAAGTTTTTGAAACTATGTAAAATATAAAAATGGTACCCTAGTCTACATATTTTTTGACAACTTGAAGTTTTTTGTTTTTTGTTTTTTTTTACTTAATAATATCAAATAGGTCTTTCTATGTGAGTACAAATAGCTCTTCTTTATTCTTTTCATGGCTACATGGGTCCATAGCGTGAACACCACATTATTTGTTTGACTCTTCCCTTATCGATGGACATTTAGATGTAAATATTTATCACTATTACAAATGATGCCACAATGTGCATTTTGGTACATACCTCTTTGCACATATAAACTATTTTTAAGGATAAATAGCTAATGGTCCCCTCCACTTTTGAATACATCCAAATTTCTATCAATCTAATTCACTGACTCCTTCCTACTGTGTTTCAATGATGCTTATATTTTCAGTCCAGAAAGGCAGAAAATGATGCCCACAAGTTCTCAGAACTATAATGATCAGCCTTCATAATCAAATTCACATCTCACTTAAATTCACATCTCTTCCTATACAACAATTCGCTTTCAAGTGACTTTATGTCACTAACCCAGAACTCCATGCCCGCATTCTTCAGTGCTATTCTAATCACAACCTCACCTTAACGGTAATTCTCAATAGTTTGGAAAATCAGATGAAGGATACACAAGAAGGCAGAACTCCCACGATCCCTGGGCAACAAGGGCTCATGAAAAGTCCTGATCAGGTCTCAGGAAGGATCCCACCCAAAAGGAAATAGAGAAGCATGGAACCAAATATCAAAGGCAACTGGTGTAGAGAATTTGAGACTAAAATCAACTCTTTATTCAGCTAATTTCCTTCATTATCTGTTACAGACTATTGAACTTTTTGCTTAAGCTATTCTTGGCAAAACCTCTGCCTGTTCCTGACAGAAGTCAGTGTGGCAGGAGATGCAGAAATAGCTGAGCTGGGTTGCCAATTTGCAAGGGGGTTTCCAGGCAGGGCTCTGTATCCAGAGCTGCTTTATCAAGGAAGCTGACCAACATGCTCAGTTCTCACTTTCCTCCACCCATGGTCAGCACAGATTTGATAAGCTGGAGGCCAAGACAGAGAGCGAAGGCAATGATGGAAATTTTGAGGTACATATGAACTCTAAAAATATACATTCTTGTTTCAGTTGATCAGCACCACAGCGTAGCAGTTGATGGGTTGCACGGCTGCCTGTGAGTTCTGCTGTCGCACAAGGGCAGCCTCCAAATTCAATGGCTTCAGGAGCTAACACTCTGACACCTCTGCATGCTAGATGCTACTAGCTCTGAAAATCTACATTGTAAAATGCTTCCCTTAGTGCTCACTAAGTATACATCTACCACATCTAAGAAACAAAACTGAGATATTTTGAAGTCATATGTGAGAATTTTATAGCCTTAAAAGAACATAGGATGGAATCATGGGGGTGGAAGAGGCATATTTCAATGGTTCAAATGCTTATTTTTTTAAAGATTTTTAATGGCTTGAGCATAATCCCAATGAGATCTGAGAAAATGGCACAAAAACCTCTCAATTAAGCAGAAAATAATTTTGATTTTAATAGAAAGAAAGATTAATACTATTGGTTAAAGTTCCCTGGAATTATTTTGGTTTGCTACAGCAGTGGTCCCTAACCTTTTTTGGCACCAGGGACTGGTGCTCCTATGAGAATCTAATGCCTGATGAGCTGAGGTGGAGCTGAGGCGGTGATGCTAGCACTGGGGAGCAGCTGTAAATACAGAGGAAGCTTTTCTCTCTGGCCCATCACTCTCCTCCTGCTGTGCGGCCCAGTTCCTAACAGGCCACAGACTGGTTCTAGTCTGCGGCCCAGGGTTGGGGACTCCTGTGCTACAGTGCTAAGTTTGATTAGTTGAATTTACAAATCTGAGGGTACATAAAATAATATTTTGTCTGACTGAAATGACAGAAACAGAAACCCTGAAACTCAAATGCATGCACTCATTCACATATGCACACATTCCTGCATATGCACATGCACACATGCGCGCACACACGCGCGCACACAGCACACATTTTACCATGCCCATCTGGATCTTCAGATACATTCAAATACATTCAAAAGAAAGCCGAGGGCAAAAATGTACCCCACTGAGAAGAATCTAAGTTAAAAGGGACTCATCATTGCCCAAGAGATTATATATTTTCAAAACATTAGAAGAGGCTTAAAAGGAGTATTTATAGAAGTAAAATTTATCAGATTTTCTACAATGACTGCCTCTGTAGGACTTCCCTAGAGGATTCTCTAACTCTGTATGATAAACCTGCTGCCCCACTCAATTATGTTCCATTTACCGAGTACAGCTTGCATTATAACATTTCAAGTGATATCACAGATGTGTGCTTTGGCATAAGGGCATGGCTGCCATCCTGAATGAAGCTTTGGAAAGGGAAAGGTCAGTGCCTGACGACTGAGGGGACTCCTCCGGCCCTGCGTCTAGAATATGCCGGTTCATAGAACCAGGAGGCTAAAAAATATACACCCCGGTCAAAAGTCATTTCTGGCAGACAAAACACTTTGAAAAACACAAAGAATCCTCCTATTAATTCTAAAATCTTATCTATGCCTTGTGCTAGCTTGGCATACTTGAGTCCACAAAAAAAAAGAGCAATTAATTGTTCAATGTTTTAAAAGACAGGAGAAGGGAGCGGGGGAAGGAGACAAGGTGGGGCGGGGAGAGAGGAAGGAACACCGCACCAAGACCAAACCTTTTCTTATCAGTGCAACCATCGCGCTTTCGTTTTCTGAACACTGTTCCTATATGCTCCAATTGTACAAGCTGTGATGAGGACATGAAAAAAGTATAAGTTAGAGTCCATGATTTAGCAAGTTTTACTGTTGCCAGGGAAATGAGATTCGTGTACATTAAAGTATTAGAGAAAAGTGCATTGTTTTTCTGTTTATTTCTAACCTCATCCCCCCCAAGGATTTGTGATTACTTAAAAATATATATATACACAAAAACAAAATGATAAATAAATAATTGAGGAAGTACAGCCAAAGGGAAGATACAAGTAGAAAAATAATAAAACCAGGTCTCAGATTAAATAAAGAAATGTACAATATGCTGTCCACACTAGGGGTGACCTATAAATTAGGCTTAAAGTTTGGAGTACCTTAAGCACAGGCAGTAAATCACACAGGACACTATGTACAGCACTGACTTGTGTCAAAATGAGAGGACAACCACTGCCAAACCTAGCTGCCCAGTGATATCAACTGAGAAGGTTTTTAAAAAACTCAGTAACGAACCAGAATTCCTGGGTCAGGCAGAGAAAGATGGAATGTCGAGAATCTGCATTCTTAAAAACCTCCCTGAAGGAATAATGATGATGTCAGCCCTCATCCTGGGAACCACAGCTGTAGGGCTTTAGAAATGGAAAGGAAAAAAAAAAATCCTCCTGAAATCAGATTGCAAGAATTATGGAGGACGTGAAACTCAAGCTGGGCTTCTAAGTTTGGACGGCGCTTCGATGTGTGAAGATGAGGATAGAGGACGTTCCAAATGGAGGTGAGGGCATGAGCCAAATCACAGAGGTAGGAGGCAGCCTAATGTCATGGAGGGGACTGTACCATCCCTAGTCAATCTGGAGTGGATGTGAGGGGCCCTGTGACACTATTTGATATATCCCTTAATCCATTCAATTTTAATTAAATCACAAAGAAATTAAAGAGTCTACATACACGATGAAGGATAAAACTAAAATAGAGATAAGTGGAAATGTATGTATTAGTTATCTGTTGCTGTGCAGCAAATTACCACAAATTAAGTGGCTTAAAATAATTCACATTTATTATCTCACAGCTGTCATGGGTCAGGAATTTAAGAATAGCTTAGCTGAGACCTCTGCTCAGGTCCCATGAGGCTGAAGTTAAGATGTCAGCAAGCCTGAGGTCTGATGTGAGGCCTGGAGTTTTCTTCTGAGCTCATGTGGTTGTTGACAGAATTTCCTTGCAGCTGTAGAACTCATAGCAACTTGATTTTTAAAGGTCAGAGGGAGAATCTCTGAGGCTTCGATTTGCTGACCTCTATACAATCTTTAAGGGACTTGCTTGATTAGGACAGAGCCACCCAAGAAAACTTTTTTTTTTTATAACTTAAAGTCAACTGATTAGGAACCTTAATTTCATTTGCAAAAATCCCCCCTTTGCCATATAATTTAATGAAATCAGAGGAGTGATGTCTATCATATTTTCAGGCCCTGTCCACACTCCAGAGAGAATTACATACCAGGTGCATATACAACAGGGGGTTTGGACTTTGGGGTTCATCATAGAGCTCTGTCTACCACATAGTATAAAGATGAGAGAATAAAAATCTGTAAATAAGCATAATATATGAGCCAACAGAGCCCTTGTAATTAAACATGTAAATTTGACTCTGAGATTCCTGGCAGTTGAAGTAAAAAGGAGACATAGAGTTCTGTTCAGTTTCTAATACTAACTCATACAAGATATTTCTCATGTTTTTACACAGGAATAATGAAACGATGAGCATCAGCACCAAGTAGAGAAATAAGATAGAATTAGGTGGAATTTGATCCAAATATCTCTTTTTAAGTAGGGGATGTTTGCCCCCACCCCCACGCCTCGGGGAATCAGCAATAATGGGAACACAGTTCAGTGGGGTGTTTGATCGGTATCAGGTACCATGGGCTGGTGATTGGGGCACCCATAACAGTGATTAACTATGAAGAGACACCATGAGTTATTCCAGGGAAAGTGAAAATACTGAAGTACAAACATAAACTTAAGTTAGAAATCAAAGAGATCAAATGTGTGGACGAGACGGAAGCAGAAGTTCAGGTACTATGGTCTCCAATGAGTCTCGCAGAAAGGTTGCCTTGTTCTTGCTGGCCCTGTGAATGTTATCTGGCCACCTTCCTGTGGAACAGCTTTCCCCCTGGGCATCTTACAGGCATCACTTGATCTTGGACAGAGCTGATCAAATACCTCTGCTTCGCTTTATAGTTCTCATAATTGGTTCTAAGTATTCAGGAGGGTTAACTGTGTCAAACTGTGTTCAATTCACACTACAATAAACCTGTGGTTGCATGCAAACTACTCTCCTTTCTTCCATCTACTAATATATCACCTCTTTTTATGACCCCACTCATTTCTTCCACTTCCTGTTCAGGCTCTTCCCTGAATAGCCTCACTCATAGAATCAGTATTGTCTGTGTATCATTCCTGTTTACTCACGTCTTGTCTCCTACCATCTGACCATCTGGTCCACAGAACCGACCTGTTTTAACCTCTTTCATCTTTCAGTTTCCATAGAGCTGTTGATTTAGAAAGCCTACAGATGGACGAGGCCTTGAAATCCTTCAGCTCGCCTTCCTTCCCAGTGAAGACCATCCATCACTATCTGAGCACTTCTGGGGACAAAGCTATTTCATATGGTCCCACATGAATTTCCATATGATCAAAAAGTCCTGACTAATATTAGGCCACACTGCTTCTCTTTAACTTTCACCCTTAAGTAGCAGTGCAAGTTAAGCAGTGTTCTCTTGAGTAAACTAAAACACCACCTTCACCTTCAAATGTTGTGAATGGGAATATAAATTGGTACAACCACTTTAGAAAACCGTTTGGCAGTGCCTCCTAGATACCCTAAGATGCAGCAATCACATACACCCACATATTTACACTCAACAAATATATATTTGTTTGTTCACCAAGAGACATGTACTAGAATATTCACAGCAGCACTATTTATAATGGTCCCAAACCGGAAACTATCCAAATGCTCATTAACAGTAGAAAGAACACATTTTGATACAGTCGCACAATGGGATACTATATAATAATCATGAAAACTCTACAACTGAACACGGTAATATGAATGAATCACATAGATACAATTTGAATGACAGAAACATGTACATATTGTGTGTATATGTTCCATTTTTATAAGGTACAAAACCAGGAAAAATTAATCTGTGTTACTAAAAGTCAATATGTTTATTAACTTAGGGGTGTGACTGAATGAGGTTTGAGAAGGGCTTCTGAGGTGCTGGTGACACTTGCTGGTCTAGCAGCTAAAAGCATGGGCATACTCAGTTTGTAAAAAATTATCAAGCTGCATACTTATGTGCAGTTAACTGTATATATATTCCAAGAAGGTTCAAAAATTCTCTTCCTCCTCTAAATAAGCTGAATAAATAAAATTTCTCTAGTCATTTCTCATAGATATGTGTTCTAGATCATCTAGAATGTTCAAGATCCTAGTCATCTATGTATAAAACCTTTTAATTTGGCAAAGCTCTGGTCATTCGTTTGGAATTTAATCATACTGATTGGTTTGTAGTGTATTTTAAATATCCACATGGGTTCTTTCATCCAACACACTGTAAGCCCCATAAAGACAGGTATTTTCCCTTTGGATTCTCCAGATGCACAAATATTCACACTCAGAAATACTCTTCTTAGCAAGTGCAGATAAAGGAGATTGAATTTATCTGAGGCCTATTTGATAAATCAATCCAAGTATTTTCTACCTCTAAAAAAATAATAAATATTTAATACTAATTTACCTGGTGAAGCCAAATTTTATTTGGCTCTCTTCCATCGAGTTGATCTAAAAACTGACCTTTGTTGTTCTTGCTTCAGCGGCACATATAATAAAATTCGAACAATACAGAGAAGATTAGCATGGCCCCTGGGTGTAGATGACACATAAAAACTAAACTTTGCCCTGATTTATGAACCCTTTTCAGATGCTTCTCTATGGAAAGGTGAAGACTATTATGAAGCAGATCCCTCTAAAAGATCTGATAAGGTATTTTTTATTTCTATTTCTTTTGTCTTCATCATTCATAAATTGACCTAATGTCTGAACTCCTTTCTTATAATTTTCTCTTCTCAAGGAAGAAACATACTAATTTGGCGATGAAACCATGAGAAAGAAGCATTCTTATTCATGTAAAGTTAGTCAATTAGTGGGATCATCCTTGCTAAAGATGAGATACACGAGTAATGGAACACAAACCACATCTCTAATGAAAAGAAAGAATTTGGGGT
This sequence comes from Pteropus medius, assembly GCF_902729225.1. NCBI lineage: Eukaryota > Metazoa > Chordata > Mammalia > Chiroptera > Pteropodidae > Pteropus > Pteropus medius. The sequence continues at coordinate 14,988,492 of NW_024345601.1, forward strand.
TCTAAATAACAGAATGAAAATGCTTTTGATGTGAGTAAGGCTTCTGGCTGATAACTTATCTTTCCAGAGCAAATATTGCCAAAGAAATCTGCATACATTCACATCACAAATTCTGTTTTTCTGCTTGCACACTCATTTGCACTCTTGGCATCTGGTATGCTTGGTTGCTGCACCAAGTTTGCTAAATTTTCCTTTCACACTTTGCAGTTTTTCCCAGTGAATACTTATGGGCACTTCAAAGAACAAACAGTAAAGAGAGAGGCCAGCTCCTCGGACAGATTCATATTTGTCACCAGGCCACCTTTATAACCAAAGGCTCAGTCTATACAAGTACAACCCAGCCCATCCCAGGTTTTGTATCTGTATATACACAAATATACAAATACAAATCTATTTTTATTTATGTATTTATATACAAATTTATGTATATTTAGATGTAGATAGAGACGATACAGATATAAAAAAGCCAGATTAAATTATGAATCTGCAAAGATTCTTACCAAGTCCACTGAAGAACTATCTCTAGAAAATTGGAGACACATGTCAGTGCTTTATAAAGATCATACAAAACAGAATGAAAATCTAAGAAAGCTAGTCATACAGAAACTATTTAATCAAAGAGTAAAGACAATTATAACATCTGTTAATCTTCTGTGGAGGTTATAATTAAATGCTTTGGAGAAATACCCTTTTAAGGGTGATCTTTAACATCTGTCATGAGGACACACAGCATTGTGCAGTGATGAATCACTTCGGCACTTCGGGAAAAGAGGACTTCTAGAGCTCACAGGCACTGCGAAAGTCCCCATGCACATGGCCCAGACCTGTGCCCATGTTCCTGGGGCAAGGGCTTTGCTCTTCAGTGCTCTGTGTTGTGAGTCAGATTGCTTGCACTGAGTGTTATGGAATAACAGGATAACAGGGCCAGAAATGGCCGTGGGACTATCTGATTTCCTCCTTCACTTTGCAGATGGGGCCACTTGATCCCTTGTCCTACAGCTGGCTTGTATCATGATTTTATGAGCAAGGTTTTTCAATCTCTGTCCTGATTACACTCCACTCCACCATGCTGCTTGCTCCTTTGGTTTCGCTTTTACTTTGGCTTGTAATTTGGATGTGTTCTTTGTTAAACAGGACCAGCATTAGAACGAGGCCCTAGGATATCTGAAATTTATGAAGAGGTTGAAAAACTGAAATAATTCCCTTTTCCTCTATACCCCTGTCCACTGAGAATTATTCACTGACCATTATTCATTTCTCCTCTACTATCCTTTCTGGGGAAAAAAGAGGAAAAGGAGAGGTAAATAGAGATAAAGAAGAAGAAGAGCAAAAGGGATGAGAAAATAGAGAGAGAGATGGAGAGAATATTGAAATATATACGGAAAGAGAAAAAGGTGGGGTTAGAGAGAAGAGAGATGGAAAAGAGGAAGTGACCAGAAGAAGTTAGAGAAGGTGGTCCAAGGATGTAGAAAAAGAGTATCAAGTTAAAACCCCATCAAAAGGATCTGAATACTCCTTATACCCATCCTACTCCATAACCTGGTTCCACTGTACTTCATATAAGCAGTTCTATACATACGTAAGACCACAGGATCTGGCAGTTTTGCCAAACAAAATGCAGAGTTGATAAAGCCAGGGACATCACATAAACAGATGCAATGTGTTGAGCAATGAAAAATATGCACATATGGTGAGAACATAATAAATGCACTCACAGCCCAGGAGGGGGTTGGGGATGGGCAGTCTCCGTGGTATTTGTTTGGGGCTTCGAATACCAATAGGTGCCAAAATGCTGAGCAAATGAGGCTCTTGACATTTGGCATGGGGCTTAAACAAATCCTGATGACCTTGACACATAGTGCTGTCATCAGTCCTCTCATTTCCCTTCATCACCCTCTCCTAAGGGCCCATTATGTCTTCAATGATAAGGAGCCAATCTTGATGATAATGGTCCCCATGTATCAGGATTCTCTTGTTATGCTGGCACTCCAGGTACTTTATCTCAGTTAATCCTCACAATGATCCTATAACAAGGTAACATGATCTAAATATCTGGTTCAGTCTTACTGTGTAATCTGGAACACATCAACCTCTTAAAACCTTGGTTTTCTCATTTATAAAATGGGATTAATAGTAGTATCTATATCAAAGGGCTACTTTAAGGATAAATACAAATAGAAAAGCACAACAGGGCCAGACACATTGTTAGCACTTCATAAGTATTAGGTGAAATCATTGTTGATATTAGTACATTTTATGAACAAGTAAACCAAGTTCAATAAAGTTAAATAAGCTGTCCCAAATCAATGGAGATCGGAACAGAGATTAAAACCCAGGTTCATTCAAGGGTAAATGCCAAATGGGCATGAGCCGTGGCTATTTGTTTTCTGTTACTCGTTCTGTATTAACTGACTCCAAAGATTCTAATCTTTCTAGTTATGATGCAGCCTCTCAGGAAAAAGGTATCCAGAAAATCTCCAGCCCAGCCTGGGAAACATGAAAGGGTGTATTACTCAGCTCAGAACATCTTCTGCTTCCCATTCCCTTGTCCACATCAATGAGAAAAGAAATCCTTGTCCATTCTCATATTCATTTATTCTCATACCTATAGAGCCCTCATGTGACGAATGCCATGAATATTAATGTATGCATGACTAGAAATAAACAGGCAATCTCTCACTCTTTGAAAGTTAGGTAAAAAAGCAATACCGTGTCTTTATGCCCTGAGTCAGCAAGCATTTGAATGCCGTGAGATCTGAATGTCATCAGTTGGGTTATAAAAAGAAAGGTTTTCACAAGTGTAAAAATGAAGAGGAGAAAGCACTAAAGTCCGCTTGCTTATACCCGTCCATTTACCAAACACTTATTGAGTAACTACCATTTGCCAGCCACTATTCTAGATGCTAAGGCTACAATATTAAACAAAACAGAAACAGCCTCTGCCTTCATGGAACTTATAGCCTAGATGCAGAGATGTTCTCAATCAAATAGATGACCACATATTTAATTACACTAGTGATAAGTGCTATAAAACAAGTATCTGAAGCTACCGGAGTATGTAAAAAGTAGGGAAAGCTTTCCTGAGGAAAAGCCATTTAGGCTGAGCAGGAGTTGTCTCAGTGAGGATCAGGGACAGACAGGGGAGCTTTCCTAAGGAGAGATATGGGTAAATAGGAGGAGCTGAAATTAAGCCAGTGAGCAGGAAGAGAACAGCTTGCACTAAGACACACATTAGAAAAGTCAACTCAATACCCCATGACTCTGTTTCCTTCACTGGACATGACCGCAATGGGTCTGAATCCAGGGCATCCTGTAGAGTGAGAAGATTCTGCTCCAGGTGCAGGGAACAGAAAACTCGTTTCTGCTGAGAACGGGGCTCACTCAAATATAGGAAGCAAGCATAAACTATTCCTAGGAAAGAAAAAACCATCATTATTTTCCTCCATATTCAACAGCCAATACTACTTTCTCAAAGGGCTGACACAGTGCTCCAGCTCCAAAAGAAATGTCATGCATAGATTTCACGACTTAGTATCCAAAGTCCTGGTTTGGTTGATGGGTTATTAATGATCTAACTGAATTCCCCAATTTCCACCTAAGAAAACAATGGAAATGAAAATGAAAAGTTAAGACTTCTAATTTCTCCAGCTAGACAGTACAATTCACTTAAAAAAAAAAATTATTTTGGTGGTTTTACTACTATTAATCAGGTAAAAACAATGGCTTCTTTAACAAGGTAACTGTTGCAATTGGTTTGTATGTGAAAGTTTATTCAGTTTAATAAGGCCCTCTACTGGCAATCTCCAAAAACACAGCCTCTTTCAAATTATTTCAAGTAAACTATTTTAATCACTCCCAGAAATAAAGTATCTCACATTCCTGACTATACAAATCTGGACTGAAGGAATGAGTGAGAAGAAAATGAGAAAAAGAAGAATGAGAAAAATAAATGTCATTTTGAGCGGGACATTCATTTACCTCTTCATAATATTACATGAAGAAGTATCATTTGCTTCCCTGATGAAGTCAACAGAACTCAAAAACAAAGGGTATTTATTACATTAAAATGTATCGAGTATTCATGGAACCATAAAACCAAATTGTCAATGTTATTTACCCATATAAACCATATTGCTTCTATCTTTTTACCCACATATAAGCAAATTACTATAATTAGAATAAAAGAAATGTTGAAGGCAGGCCTTTTAAACTACTTCTGGTATAGCACGACTAATAAATAACTTCTCCCACTTGACAATTGACCAAAAAACAGTATATGATGACTTGAGAATTTAATTATTTGTATAGGAAGAATTTTTTAAAAGTTATCTTTGACACATTTGTTAAAGGACTGTTGGAACAACTGGGAAATTTTAACTATAAGTTCCTAGAAAACTAAGTAAATTTTTTAAATGAGGCAATTATTATCTTTAGGAAAAAATATTTTTAACAGGAGGGAAATACAAAAACAATAAATGATTGAATCAACAGTAAACATTATTCATGATGATGACATAATAAACACCACTAAATATACATTTAATCAACAATTGTGATATAATTCCTTGGCGAATAGGAAAGGTATGGGAGATGTGAGATATATATATTATAATCTACCATAATAGGAAATAGATATTATAAATAGATATAAAAACATTCTTTAGAAATACCACAGAAAGAGCATCTACAAGAGTAGAAAAAGCCTCTGAGGAGCAGGACTGGGGAATGGGGAGAGGAGGGTGGCTCAGGGGACAGCAAGATACTTATATATATGTATACATATATACATATGCAATTCTTCATTATACATATATAAACATTTTAGTACTATCATTCAGTATATATACAGAATGATATGCACATGTATTTATATATAATATATATAGTTATATATTAATATAAACATTTTAGTACCAATTGGTTTTCTAAATTATGAGCACATATTAATTAAATGTTTAAAAGTTTCTAAAAACAGGTTAGCACTGACAATGGAAATCATTTGGGACATGTCTCTGGGGCTGACCTGGCTCGATGTTCCGTTTCTAGATTCTTTTTGCCAAATGAAGCAAGTGCTCTTAACAGAGCAGCTTCTCAGACATGCATCTTGACAGTAACACTCGTTCCCACATTTCAGAACTAACAGTTCCTCTTTCAACACTACACTCTTTATCTGCCATATTATTATTTGAGCTTATATTCCAAAACGGGTTTGGGACTTTCCTCTTGAACTGAGTCCATTGGGTTTCTACAGTGCATCCAAATTCTACTCAAAGGAATCACTAATCCAGAAAGTTTATTTCTAAGGGGAGAGATCTGGTTTCTTGCCCTGAAAATACCAGATTAATTTATGTAACTACTGGGAAGTACCTTGTATAATCAAGGCTTCTAAATCAACACGACACACTTCATTAGACAAGTATGTATTGGGGCACAGTAAATGTTGTGGGCAATGTTCTATGAATCCGAGAAATTTATTATTTCATTTACAAAGAAAGTGCAATTGGGAATCCAAAATTTCAAAGGCATTAAACTTTGCAGAATTAGAGAAGTAGAGAAAAATAAGGCTTGTGTTTAACTGGTTTTATGACTTGTCAATCTTCAGCCTCAACCATTCTGGCTATTTAAATCTACTATCACAAAATATTACCACCTTTCTTGGTAAACTTTTCTAGGCACCAACCAAAAGGCCAACTACTATTTCCATTTTTTTTCCCACCTAAATCGCCTGGATTACTCCTGACCAAGCTGAATTTAGCCTTCCATCAGCCATACTAAGAATGCAAATATCTTGATTTTGAGCCATAAACTTAGGCTAATCTGCAAGCGGATTCATATCTCATATTAAAAGAAAAGCAAAAGTACCAAAGGACTGGGCATGGGCTTTAAACAATCCTGAAAGAATAAAAATGTAAATAAATCACCAGTTCACCTGACTGGCACCTAGAGGTATTCATCTGATTTGCCGCTCTGTCAGTACAATCATTGCGGGGGAAGACAAGAAAAATCAAAATTTCATAATGGGCAAAGCTTCTGAGAAAAACAGCCTTCCACATCCAGAGTGCAGTACAATGGAAGGCCAAAGGTGTCCTCTCAGGATTCAAATCTCGCCTCTCCCTCTTACCACCCATGTGACCATTGCACATGACTTCACCTTTCCAAACCTCAGTCTCTCTGCCTGGAAAATCAGGAAAATAATCATAAAGAGATAACACTTGCAAAGAACTTAGAAGTACACTCGATAAACAGTAATCACACAAAAACACAGTTTAAATTTTCTCTGACAGGGCCCATTGAGCATATATTCATAAATTTTTTTTCATCTTTTATTGGGAACTCACACTATGCCAGGTGCTGAACTATGCATGAGATTAAAAATTTGGCAGGGGCCTAGAGGATCGATTGGGTGGATAGAGAGGTGCCACCGGCAGGAATATAAAGGTGTAGCTGCGCTAAAGAACATACGAGCCCAGCACATTCGGTTTACAGGAAGCAGCTCTGGTGGCTAAGCCACTAATTTCCACCCATACCATCTGAGAAACTTTAATTTTGCCTGAATCTGACTCTCATCTGGCAGATGCTGATTCATTAAGTCTGGGTTGGGACATGGGCATCTGCAAGGTAAATAATAATGACAACAGCTAATACTCATTAGTACTCATATATGCCCGGTATTGTGCTAAGTGTTTTAACTGTAATAATTTATTTAATCCTCCCCCCAGGCCTCCATAAGATAAGCACTTTTATTACCTACATTTTAAGATGAAAAATTGAAACAAAAATGTTAAGTGAATTAACTAAGATCATAAAGCCAATAAGTGGTGGAAGCAGGACTTGAGCCCATGCAGTGTGTTTCCAGACCATGTCTTCGATCACTATGCCATGCTGCACCTCAACCCTCTACGGAAGATTCAGGTCAGCTCTCAGGCCAAGAACCTCTGGAACAGATATACAAATACATGCGGGGAGTAGAGAGAGATGAGCCAGTATAGGTTGGCAGGCATCAGATCAGGCACAGCCTTGTTTCCATGCTGAGGAAGCTGACATTGAGGGCCTTCAACCACAGTGAAGAATTTAAAGCTACTCAGCACACTTATGTGATATTTTTGTCAGCCAAGTGCGGAGGCCTGGGTGCTTGATGCAGGCAAAGAGATATTTAAGATTAGCAATAGACTCATTCATTTCTTTAGAATCATACATTGAACAACTACTCTGTACTAGGTGCCATGGATACAGGAAGTTATTAAAACATAGCCCCTGTTTCCAATAGAATAACTGTGGCAAAGAGCTCTAAATCCCACAGAAAAAGTCAGCACAAGAAGCCATGAAAGTTCAAAGAAGAAAATCATCACTCTGATCTAGAGAGTCCACAGAGGCATCTCATAGGCATGGGGGTCAGAGGCAAGGAAGATTCTAGAGAGAAAAGGAATGTTGGGTGTGAGTGGAATCTAACTGATGTTAGAATCTGAGGTCCACGCTGCAGGAAGAAAATAAAGGGGGAGGAGGAATCAACAAGAAAGTGAAGAGAAGTTTCTACCAACAAGAGGGGCCCCAATGAGAAGGAAGAAAAACCAGGTAAAATCAATATGAAGTCTGAGACATAAAAGAAAAGCAGAAGCACAAAATATCAGAGCCGAGAACCACCTTCTGTCTCTCAACCTGTACCTGGTTCCAAACGCCTTCTGTGCTGTCAACGGCTAGAATCGAGACCTCCATTGCCTTTCAGCAATCAGCTGTAAAATAATCACAGAGTTCTCTTTGGTCCTCTAGTAAAAATAATGAGGAACAGAGATATTAGAAAACATATTCAGAGCCAAAGACAAAACAGGAATGTTCTCTCTTTGCCAGACCACCGTGGTCTGTACACCTTCACACAGCCCTGCGCCTATAAGGAGGCCAATGAACCATGTGTAGGTCCTATTTTATAATCTGTAAGAACTAAAACATGCAACGCATGCCGCATGAGCCCAGGGACTTAGTTTCCAGTTGCAACCTTGCCACCGTCTTGCCAGTTGACTGGAGAAATTATCTCCTCTCCTTGTGCCTCGGGTTTTCTTCTGTAAAACATAAGTTTTGACTAATAATTTGAAAACCGCTTTAGCAGTAAATCCCCCTTATTTTAAATAAAAATTCACAAAAAGCACTGAGCTTTAATACATAAAACATATCCAAGCAGAATGTGCTCTGATGGAAAACTTTGGAGTGACAAACATGTGGGAGTTTGCCCACCTAAGAATTCCATGGAAAACTGTTGAATATTTTTGGACGTTTCTGATACGGGATTCTTACAACTCTCTGAGAACAAGAGAAAAAGAGAAAGGCAATGAGGGCTGTCACTGCTCTACTGTGACAGAGCAGTTGAAGTGAGGAGCAGGCCAGGTCTCCAGGATTAAGTCATGGGGCTCACATGCAGGCGGTAACAGGCTAGTCTTGCCAATACGTGCAGCAGGGCTGTCAGTTCCAGATAGCAGGAATCAACCACGATTCGCTACTGGCTGCAAGAGACTGAAATGCAGATGCTCAGCAGCAAACGCAGCAGCTTGAAGCATGCAACAGAAAGGTAAATTCACAGGACAGAACTTCCAGGCGGCCAGGTGGTCCAGTGCAGCTGTGCTAAGAGAGAGCCTGCATCCAGCACGGCCTACAGGAAGCCCACTTTTCCTATTCCTCAAAGAATATCTGGACAGTTTTAAAGAGTCAGGAGGAAGGTGAAAGAGACGATATGGATCTTGAATCCTGACTTAGCTGTGTGTCAAAGTTTGACTTTTTCAGCAGTACTTTAATTCGGATTCCTAACTAAGAAGACAAGTCAGAAGAGTGAACATTTCTCCAGATACTCAATGGGAAAAAATCCAGATAAAAATGGTTTCAAAGTGGTTTCAATTTTAAAACATTTGTCTATACTTTCAAATTCCCCAAGAATGAATGAGCTTGGGTGTGTGCGTGTATTTGGGGAGAGGGTGTAGGCAGGAGAGAAGGAGACACTGTAAACAACAAGCACATATTAGAAATCTATAAAGCACAGAAAATACCAAAGACAAAAAGTGGGTCTTCCCCTCTTGCACACCAGTTAATTAAAAATTAGCCTTTATAGTTTTCTATTAAAATTCTTAGGTCGACCTAATATATGGTTGATTGCTTTTTATTAAAAAAAAAAAAAATCCCAACCTCCTGCAGAGGCAAATGATTAGAATTCAGTACTATCTAACTATTATCTCTGTCCTGGTGCCCCGTTTTCAGAGACAAGGACTCTCCTCTACATCTAACCAGCAACTTTGGCGCATTATAATTACTAGGAACAAATGCATACTTGTGGAGGCAGCGGAGAGAGAGCCTGTAGAAATACGTAAATATCATCATCTCACTTTAAAAGGAAAGCAAGCTGTATAAATAAGACAAACTATTACAAGAGTTAAAAAAAAAAAAAATCCCAACAGTCTTACTTGCAGTTAGCTCTTCAGTCAACACATATCACAGTCCTGGAGACAGACACAGGAACTGCAACAACTCTCTCCAGCTAAAACTTTCCTCCCGAGTTTATCCTCTGTTTATTTTTGAAGCATTAAAAGGCCGCCCTAAGAGGACACATTCGGTTTTCCTGAACATCCAAAGCGGCAGCAGAGTCCTGCAGAGAATTCGGAGCAATTTTGCGGAGGCTTGCTCCCTCCGCTGCGTCTCCGCGGTTGCTCCGAGCTTGTAAATACAAGCTCCGTGGACAAAGTCCCAAATGACATCACTGGCAGCTGCTTATTGTTGAGTCTTTATTAACTGACTGTCAAAAAGAAAGGAGGGGGTGGGGAGCAAGAGTATCTTTTCTGCAGCAAAAATCGGCACCTCGGAGTAGATTCCGGTTATACATGCGTTAATAATCCCATTGATTCAAATTTTCAAGAGCCTGGTTTCTCTCAGGTCAGACCCTTTCTCCTGAAAAGAAACTGAGATCACCTCTACTAATTTACGCTGGATAAACTGAAGACGCGAAAGGAAAAGTTTAAAATGCCAGCGTGGCCACATCAAGTTGTTTACCCACCTGTTTGCAGTCTGCTTCGGGGTTTGATGGTTCGTAAATATATGAATATTAGTTATGTCTTATGTTGCCTGACAAGTTTTACTGTGACATGTACACTTGTCTAACATATACCTGTCTAACATAACCCAGGACTGCCTGGGGTTCAACTCTTTTTAGATATACTCTAAAGTTTACCTGGAAGTAGAAGGAAAGGCTCCCTGAAATCATAAAGGAAACTGTGAGTATGTGAAAACAGGCAGGCCGTTTCCTGAGAAGAGTGCTAGAAGTCTTTCTTCAGATTCTCACAGTGTTAATGACCTACCTGGACCAACCACATGGAGCCAAAAATAAACAAAAAAGCCACCTCTGCCAAGTATCTCTAATAATCTCAAGGACTACTATAAACTCCACCTACTTCCCACCAACAAGATAAAAGTGGGCACTTTCACCCCTATTTTCAACGCTCTCTTCCTCTGTCAGCTAATTCTTATTTGCATTTTTATAGTTATCTCTCCACCCACCCCGGCCCCCACCTAGAGAAATCCACCATCTCTGCCTGTAGCTCCAGCCCGCTCAACTGTTTTCCTTCCTTCCTCTGAACTGCTGTAATGAAGCTGACTATTTATATTTATTTGCTGCTTTTTATATACTGACTTGTATTTTTAGCTTGTTTTTTAGCCATCTGTGTCTCTGTCTCCCCAACTCAGTTTGAAAGGTCTTCAAGGGTAACTATTGTGTTCTAAGTGTTATTTGTTTATACTCGAATCCGAGGCCATACTGAATCTCAAACAGAAACGGGGGCAGGAGGGCGCTGAGGGAAGAGGCAGGAACAAGGGTAGCAGAGTCCATGGAATGGGTGTATATTCAGATGAAGCATTCTCCTTTCCCTTGGAAAACGATGACCTCACATCTTAATACTTACCTGCACTGAATGCTCACTGCAGATCTCAAAAGTATTTTCTCAAAGAGCAGTGATCGATTATTGATTTGGTAGGATATCAAGACCTCAAAATCTGCCACTTTCATGGAGGAATCAAAGACAGAGTGTAGCTTAAATGTCATTAATGGGTCTCGATCGACACAATATGTATGGAAAGCAAATTAGAAGTACCTAAAGATTTTATTAAGTACAAACCCTTAGACCCAGCAATTCTACTTTTCCGGAGTGATCCCAAAATATGCTCATAAAAGAGCCCGAGGATATAAGTTCAAGAATGTTCTTTGCAGCATTATTTGTAAACCAATAGAAAAGAGACAACTTAAATATTCATCGATATGAGAAAAGGTGAATTATACAAATTGTGGTACCTGTATAGTATATAAAACTCGGAAGGAGTTGAAAAAAATTGAGGTAACTGTGCATATACTGACACAGAAAGAAGAAGGTAGTTGCTTACTGAACCAATAAAGCAAACTGCAGTACAGAATGTAACATATGATGGGGGGATTATACAAATTATTAACAGTGGTTATCCTTGGGGAGTAAGATAGGGAAACTTTCACTTTTGTATGCTTCTGCAGGGTTTGACTTTTTTTTTCAATGAGCATGTTCTCCTTTCATTATTAAAAAAAAAAAAACAATGAAAATATAGGATTATACAATTTGCAAAATAAGTGACAAGGAGGAACCTAGCTATTCCTTCAACAAATGTCTGACATATGGTAAGTATGTGCTCAATAAAGATCTACTGACTGAAAGAGTATCTGTGGAGTTTCTACTAGGATACAGCAGAAGGTGGGAATGGAATTAGATAAAGAAGAGGGAATCAGGCACTGGGTTTTCATTTCTGATTGAACAACCGACTGACCCCCTTTCCATTACATTTGAAGACTGATCTGAAAACCTCTTAGATTCTGTCCACCTTAAGAAATGCTTAAAGTGCTCAGAACATAAAATGCTGACCTTTCCCTTGTGCAATTGCTGTTTGTCACATGGAGTTTAAGGTAAGACAAGTATGAACCACTTTGGTTCTGTTCTCTGGTTGCTAGCAAGCACTGGAGGGGAAGTCAGAAAACTTGTAAGGGCACAGGTTTCCCAATTCCTTGTCATGGCTGGTCTAACATTAAGGAACTCTCCAGAAAGTCTAATCCACAAAGAGTCTTCAGAGCTTTATTAAGGAAGGATTCGGGGCTTTGAAAGTCAGTGGCCTGGAATGATGGCACAAAACCTAGGTCAGTCTTTCCTATATACGACCTAAGGGGCCTATATGGTGGAAACTTACAGGCGTAAGCCCTATATAAGATACTACGTATCTTTAGGAAGGAAAAAAAGCCCAAGGTAATAAAGGTTTTTCAAAGCACTGTCTTCATTCCTCAGGAGAGTCTTGTCTTACTTCCAAGTAAAAAGATATCTTATGTCCCTAATAATTTGAAGAGAAGGAAAGCACAGCCCATATTTCTTGAATGTTTTCATATTGCTATGATCTACATATTAGGAACCTGAGACTAGATTCTGTTTAAATGCACATTTGAAGCCCCTTGGGTGTCATAAAGTCACACTTTCCCAAGTGAGAACTAAATATAAGTATTTAAATTGACTTAAAACTTCCTTGACTTAAAAACAAGGGCAAGGTGAGGTGATGGAAGGGTGCTGTCTGCCCCACCTCTACCAGGTGATCTTTAATGCTGTGGCCAAAATTACCTCCACCTGCTGAGATGTTTGGCCCACCTCTTTCAGTGCCTTCTACTCCTTCATTCAGGCAACTTCCTCTCTCCCCATGAGGCCTGCCCTCACTAATGGAAAACTGCCAGCCAATGTGGTAACAGGCATATGAATGTCTTACCTGTTCATTTTTTAAAAGGTCTTACAGTGTATTCTTGAGGTAACTGTGCATATACTGACACAGCTACTTATTGAACCAATAAAGCAAACTGAAGTGCTTTCTATTTTAAACTGGAAAAGTCCCTAAAGTCAGAGATGGTAATTAGATCTGCAAGGTGCGAAATGCAGCCAAAAGGTCCTTTAGAGGTGCTTGCTGGATGACCATATCTTGCTAGGGGTTTATCAAGACTATCGTCACAGGGACAGTTTCTTCCTCCAGTGTCTGACTTCGTCTCTTATCCTGATAAACAAGTATAGCCACTGCCATTTATTAAGCATTTATATGTGTCATTGGTTTTAATTGTTTCATGTAACTTACCTTTAAAATAACCCAATGAGTTACATATTGTTTTCACTCTCCTTTTACTATGGAATAAATTGAGGCCCAGAGAGCTATGTTCCTTAAGTAATTTGACTATGATCATACAAATGGTAAGAGGTAGATCTACCGTTTCAATCTTGCCTGACCTTCCAGTGCCCTGGGGAGGCTCAGATCCCTTGGAGGATTATAAGTGTTGAAAAGAGAGTTGGTAAACCAGTATGAATAATGGTAAGTCAGAATGAGAAGCATGTAGCCATCATTAAAGTACTCATTTCTGATTCTCATATATGATATATGGCAGGGCACATTCAATAGAACTTCGGACTTGAATGAATCTCAAACTAGTGCGGTTTCCGCTCATTTCTATAACACAGCCCCTCTGCTTAGCTCTTCAGGGAGATGTACTGTGGACCTTAAAGACAGGTGCGAGTCCAGGGGAACCAGATTTACAGGGCTTAGCCTCAGAGCATCAGTGTGAAATAAATTCCCCATGCCCTTGGAGGTAGGCAAGATAAAATTGCAGGAAGGAAAAAATATTGACCGGCAGCCATTTGAAAGTGTCATCACCTGTTTCCCCTTACATTAAGAGTAACTCGTATTCCTTTACTCCAATATCTATTTTTTCCTCATGGAGCTAATGGTTCTACGAGGACTTAAGAGACAACCTGTAGCCAGCCAGTACTTCCCATAAGGGTTAATGTGATCAGAAATAGAAAGCAGAAGAGATCAGACGTTGATAAAGATCATGTAGCTCTGTCCAGGTTCTTCAGGAAGAGCACTGTGAGCAATTAGCAAGTTCCTGGTAACTATTACCAACAATAGATCACGTCTGAAGCAGAGTCAGTGCAGAGTGTAACTTGGAGAAAACAAAATGGTTGCCACACTGATTGTCTCAAACACACAGTCGGATAAAGACATTTACAGGCATTCATCACTGCAGATGATACAGTAGTCCCCATACATGAGTCAAACAAAAACAGGAGTAAACCATATAGTGTGAAGTCCAACAACGTGCAGATTACTCCTGTAATGACTGCTTTGATGTGCATCACAATACATCAAACTTATACCTGTCTTTTCCTTGAGTAGGGGAGAGAGGGCTGCTTGCTGGTACTCTCAACACATGTGCATTCTATTTATTGAGTTGTCGACACTGTTGGAACACCAGGAACTTTAGGGGGCTGGGACTCATATGGCAGATGCCTATTGAAAAAGAAGGTGAAGGGAAGAAATGTAAATTCGACTATGAAAACTTGCCTAGGACCTGTCCTGGAAATGGAGTGCTATCCCTTCCCCCGCCCCGCCACCAGTACATTAGCCTTCTCAACCTGCTCAGGCTCCAAGCCCAGCCCAAGAAGGTACAGCGAGGGTTAATGTCCCTAAGACACTGGAAGGCTTTTGATGAAAGGCCCTATGTAAGTATAAAGTATCACCATGAAGGATTCTATTTCAGCCTCTTCATTGTGTTGTTGACAGTGCATACTGTGAGTTTGACATTTTTAACTACTTTGCTTGCCTCAAATAAAAAAGACTGGACAAGAAGAGGTGGGAAAAGGGGAGGAGGAGGGAGAGGGGGACCATATTCTTCCCCTGACTTTGATTTTACACAACTCCCTTGTACAGCATTAAATTCTAGTTTGCAAGTCTGGTCCAATGATGCTACTTCAGAGATTTATGTAAATTCATTAAACAAGATGCAAGTTGCATTCCTTTTAACCTGAGAACAGAGTCCTCCTGAAACCAGAGCCTGAGGGAGGTTTCAAGGGACAAGGCTGTCTGTAAACTGAGAAAGCAACTCATTTTGTGGCCTGTAGCAGTGATTGTCTGAATAAAAAGACCCAAAGTTCAATTTCCATCAGATACCAAGAGGGCATTAAAATCAGTGAGAGCACTAAAAAAAGGAAGGGGATGGGGGACAGCCACTGACTTTCCCAGTGTGTGACCCAGATTGTTGCGTGATTAGCGCCTTCAATAAAGCCCGCCCTAAATGGCAGAACAGCCAGCTCCCCATGGTTCCTGCAACACACTGGGGCTCTGGCATCTAATAGTCCCTGCCCCCACTACTTCATACCAGCCCCTGACAACACCCCTGGGATTGGGAGAGGAAAAGCTGATAACAGTGATAGGGTGCCTTGGGAGGAGACAAGGTGGGGTCCCCAGGAGACAGACTCCCAGGCTCTGGAACCCCTGCCTGCATTTGTCCAAATGGCCAGCAGAGCCCAGGGCTGACTGGAGCACTCAGGCAGCCCCAGAAACCCTTCTTTTGTGCTGACAAATCTCCTTAAGTCAAAAAGACAAAAGTGGGGATGCTGGTAGGGGAGACAGGTCAGGGGTTCATTAAAGCTGTCCGTTCTCCCTTTGGAAGCATGAGCACTAGTGCAGACACACACACACACACACACACACACACACACAGATTGAGGCTTATTTTTCCATGATCCTGATCACCTGATAGTTTAAGCTCCAGAAACACCTCATGTTTGTGGCAAAAGTCCTCTAGGGCCCTTAGGAAAAGCTTTCTTACAGATCGGGGTGCGGGGGGTGGGTGGGCAGCCCTCTTCAGTCTGACCCCAACCAAACAGCTCTGGGAAGTCAACAGAAGTGGCAAACATGGAAGGGCAAAGCAGGAAGACAGCTGCCTGCTCAGGTGCAAAGAGCACCTTTAGATACATAAGGCAGAGGCTCCAGGAGATGTGGCAACCTGTGCTTTGCCCCTGAGGGCTTCTCTAGATCCAGCGCAAGCACCACTCTTGCCTCGGCTGGCCCCAGAGAGGGGAAAAGTGGTCACCATGCCAGCCTGATGATGCATATTTAGTCTTTCTCCTAGGAAAGGAAGTACCACACTTGCCTCTCATTCCAGGCAAACCTCACTGCACTGTGGAGAAACAATCCTGTGTCCCAAAAACTCAGTATTAGAATCCTCTGTAATTCCCCTGAGACTTCACAAACCCTGAGGGACCCACTCTGGGCTATTAGACCTTTGGAGATTAATAGAGCCCCTCAGCTCTATTGTCACTGCTGTTTTAAGCTTTATATTTTATATCAATCCAGGGGAATTACTTAAAACAGATTAAGCCTTTTCCAAGTACGATAATCTGTTGCTAAACCTAAAAATCTACTGGTGGGGAAATTATTTTTTCTGTACAGCCTTCCTACTAACAAAGGAGAATAACCATTCAATGTATTAGTTATCATTCATTACTTTGACTGATTATAATAACACGAGTCCTATCAGTCAAGCACACGAGATGCTGTTGTTAGGTTAAAAATCACTTAATGACATGGCTAATACCTTTTGAAGAAATATAAAAATGACAAATTCCATGTTTTATAAGAAAACGAGTGCAGTTAATATAATCAGGAGGTCTTGGAAGGTTATTTTAGCAACACGATACTTTTGAAATAAAATCTTAGGTGGAACTGGATTACATAAAACAGTTCAGAAGTGCTATCTATTGGTGAGGTCCTACAGCCCATCCTGCCGGCCCTGCCCCACTCCCACCTACCAAACCTAGCAGAAATGATACATGTTTACAGGCAGAGCTGGATATTTTGAACTAAATGACATTATTACTTCCCTGTCTACTTTATCCCTATTGACCCCTGTCCTCTGAGCCCTTTTGACCCATACCTTCTGCACAACCCAAGTTAGCACTTAATTATACACAGCAAGGACTGTGTGTTCATATTTGCCATTAGGAGGTAACTCTTACCTCCCAACCAGATTGTAGGCATCTCAACAGAGAGACCATATTTATACTTCAGTAGTTCCCTCTGTGCCAACATGGTACCAGAAATGTACAAGCTGATTGTTCACAGGGATTTATTCCAATTAAAGAAGGGGACTTAAAAGTCACAGGAGGCCTAAAAGGTAAGAGAGAATGCATAGATTTGATCCAACCTAGGATACAAGTCACAGACTTGAATGGACAGTGGTGAAAGGAAGAGGCAAGTCATCAGGGCCTAGGATAAGGAAACCTGGCTGCCTTTCTTCTTTTTCTCCTATCTTTTCCTTCCTCAGCCACCCAACTTCCAAGCCACATGTCAGGTACACATTATCATACCTGCCTTTTCCTCCAATATGCAATTAGCATCACTTAATAATGGTGGAAAATGTGTTAGGAGTCTAGAGAAAATAATTATTATTGTCTAGCAAATGTCATGTGAACTTGAGGACTACGCCAATACATTAATCTTTTAAAATATTATCTTTTAATGTGTTATTGATTTTGCTAATTCATTCACTGAGTCATTCACTAAACATTATATGGAACAGTTTACAGTTTATACAACAAATCCTCACTGAGCACCTTCTATATTCCAGGCTCCGTGCATATTGTAGACCTGAGCAGCTACGAAACTCATAGACTCTTCTGTGGGTATCTGCTGATTGGAAAATGTGATAGAAAATACATTGAAAAAGATGTTTCCACCTCCATTTTGATAAAAATAAAGTCAAAGTGTAGGAGTTATTAGTCTAAGGATGAGAAGTGGCAACTGAGACTGTGTGTTAGAAACAGAAAAGTTAAGGCAACCTGCCAATAAAATATAGATGCACAAACCTCTTGGATACGAAGAACTTAGTTATTCTCAGGGAGCCAAGTTCATCAATGGAAATGTAATTGTCCACTGGGTGTGAACTATGGTTTATATGAGGTCAGAAATTCTGAAAGTCACCATTAGGCTTTTCCTGAAACACATTCCATATTTTGGAAAGAAAGTAAGCAGGTCGTGCTCTCGTTTCAATATAGAGACAAGACCAGCTTCCACTGGATACTTTGGGCTTTGAACTTGGATTAAGCAACCCTTATAAATGTGCTCCCAGAAGCAGGTAACTTCCCCGCCCCATACCGAACTTAATTATGTCCAGTTCCCAGAGAGAGACTCAGTCACTCTAGGAGGAGGGAAAATATACGCCGGGGGTCAATTTGGGTGAAACTGGCTAACTTTGAAACACTTACCACCCCTCTGGGGAGAGAGAAAGAAGGAAAGAAGCAAAGGATGTTCCAGAATTGATAAGGTGAGGGAAGGCTCAAGGGTTGTTCCAAAATGTACATGGGTGCAGGAGCACCCCAGTCTGAAGATACTGGCTCTGGACCTGGCCTGACAGCACCTATGGCCTTGTAAGCATCCGGGTGCACTATGGCATTTAGCCCTGGTTTGTGTCTTAGATTTATTGCTTATTTTACCATTCTTTCCCTTTCCTCAGTATTTTGTTCTCAATAATTTTCTCTTCTAATTCATTGCCCTCATGTTCATTTTTCTTTTGATCTATATTTATTAGCTGTCAAGTACATGTGAAGCACTGCAGGAACTATCAATAGTGTCTCTGGTCTCTGCCACCCTTAGCCACACGGTAAAACATCTGTCCATGGTTTCCCAACCTTCTACCATCCATCATCCCACGGCTATATAGTTGTGACTCCAAGAGGTGGCCTGAAAGTGGCTTTGTGTCAATCTGCCTAGGACCCAGGTCAAGCACCCTGGGAAAGCCCTCAGTCCAGGCAAACCTAGAGGGCTGGCCACCCCAACGCACCACGATTTCTATTAGCAACTTCCCAAAGCCTCGAAAAAATCAGCGTGTTTCTATACAAGTCCCCCAACACCCCCAAATTGCTTCCATCGGCCCCTCCCATGTGAAGATTCTACTTGACTTCCTCTACTTCCTGTTGAGCCCCAGAAACATAAACCTCTGTCCCATTCTTTTGTTTCCATCTTCCTTGCCACCCTTCCGTCTTTCAACAACCTCCTTGTCTTCCCCGACCTATCCCTGTAAACAGCATTTGGCCAAACTGTGAACACTTCACAAAGAGATGCTGTGGTGTGCCTTCCTGGCCTCATCTTTTCGTCTGGAACTTAATCTGTGGAGGACAGGGACTTGCACCACACAGAACCCTCCTCAAGCAGCACAGAGCCTCTGGCTGTCAGCTCCTTCAGGATGTACCTCGCCCAAGGACCCATCCTTCCCAAAGTGGCCCATATCCAGTTATTGATTCTTGTAGGAATATAAAGACCAGGAAATTCTGTGTTGTTTCGGGTCACTACAACAGGCCATATGTATTTTACAGCAGCCTGCAGGGTTGGCTGAGGCTCTGCCAAGGCTGCACCACAGTTCACCTTCTCCCTGTGAACAATCCACATTCTTTTCCTCCCTTCTGCAGCTGCCTCTCCCGAATCAACATCCCACGATATCCTGACCCCATCGATGTACAGACTCTGTCCCAGTTTCTGCTTCTAGAGAACTCGACCTGTGTCATAAACTTAAACCTCGAGAACTTTTTAAGTACAAAGTGGGGAAAGTATGGTTTCTCCAGAGTCCTCAGTAAAATTTATTTTCTTCGGTAACTAGGACACTGAATCAGGGTAAGAAATTACAATCTAGAGAGCCATGGGATATGCTCCAGTACAAAGGCAATCTAACAGATAATTTGAAAGCAACACACTTAATGCAGAGCAGAGCAGCTTCAATAATTAAATAACATAGATAAGGCAAAATAATAACAACAGTAACTGTATTGACCATACACATTTACATAGCACTTAGTATGTGCCAAATGACTTACACAGCACTTTAAATGTCTTAGCTCAGTTAAGCTTCACCACAATTGCTTGAGTTAGGTCCATCCATGATTTTTGTTTTACAGTGAGGAAACCGAAGCACGAATCAGTTGAGTAACTTGCTTAAAGTTGCAGGGCTCACGAGTGGGCAGAGCTGGGATTTTTAACTAAGCAGCTGGCTCCAAAGTCTCCACCAAACTAATGCCAATGTAGTATTTGTACTCGATATATTTAAAACGAGATCAAAGAAGAGGGGGAACAGTAAGTGAGAAATCGGACAATGAGGAATCTGAGGACACACAGGGTTCAAAGGGACAGGTCAGATGAGAGATGAAGACAACACATCACAGCACAGACAGAGCTTGATCTTGATTCTCTGGCCAGATCATGGCCAAGCCTACATCCTTCCTTTACAGGGCAGAAGGCCAGCTCAGAGTTGACCAGCTTAAGTCCACATGTGAAGGCAGAAAGTGGGTGTACCTGGCTAGACTAACGGATTTGAATGCAGGAATGCACACAGGTCTTGACAAGAATAGGAAATAAAACTGCCTCAGTGGAAGGGAAACAAATGATAAGATCAATGTCCTCATCCCACCCATCGTAATAAATATCACCCTCCATTATCAATAAGCTACATCGATATTTTGACAATATTCCTTTTTCCCTAAAGAAATCCTCTATATCAAACAGATACAGCCAGGCACAATTTGAAACCTTCATGTCAATGTCCCTGTTTCATGTATGTACTTCTCTCTCCCCATTACGGTTTTGCCATGAAAACATAATTCCTTTAATTCCCAGCAAATAGGGTAAATAAAAAGCACCATCAGTATATTTGGCTTCTGTATATGTCAACACATAAGACAAAGATGAAATTGTTTTCTTTTCCTTTTATCCAACTGTGGACAAGCCAGTGAGCCCACTGCCAACAAACACATCAATCGAAAGGTACAGAGCAAGCCATGGATTCCTTCCCTAACACTCAGGAGGCAAAGTATCCTGGCTTCCCCTTGTGAATTGTTTGCTTGCCCATGGGTTACTGCTAAAATGGGATGACCCAGGTCACTGCTGCTTTTTAGAGATGAATTTTTATACCACATTCTACCTCCTGCCTCTCTGCAGGGGAAAACAGAAAAAAGATAAATAAATGTTTTTTAAAATCTTTCATTGCAAATTATCCATATTCTAAGTCTTTGGTCAAGCAGGATCTAAATTCCTGTATCTCTGTTTCTCTGAGCCCTGTGTATTATTCAGATGGATGTGGAAACTGAACCCCAGGCTAGAAACATAGAAGAGAAAAAAGCTATTTTCTCTTTTACTGTGGAAACTCTGTGCACCATGGAGTGCTAAGGAGAAATGAACAGCTTTAATAACTTGGGGGGACTGCTGCCTCTACCTTAGCCAGCTTAATGGAGTTATGGTGCAGCATAAATCACGGTGTCTAATGCAGGCTGTCTCTTGACTGCTCAGAGATGCCTCTTACCCACTTGGAACAAATCAGCATGGTTTATTCCCACAAGATTTAATCACTTCTCGGTACCTTAGAACAGGGGTCCCCAACCTCCGGGGCCACAAATCAGTACTGGTCTCAGGCCTGTTAGGAACCAGGCCGCACAGCAGGAGGTGAGCAGCAAACAAGTGAAATGAAGCTTCATCTGTATTTGCAGCCGCTCCCCAGCACTGGCATCACCGCCTCAGCTCACCTCAGATCATCAGGCATTAGATTTTTATAGGAGCACCGGTCCCTGGTGCAAAAAAGGTTGGAGACCATTTCCTTATGACATCCAGTGTGCAGACCCTCAGAGATAAGGGAACATTATGGATGTACTTTGGTTTTCTATGTAATGCTTCCATCTTGAATGCACAATCACACTATCAAAAATATTAGTCATTATTTTTTATGACCATGCCTCAAGCTTATGCCCACATATTTGAACATATAACCCACCCAGAATGTATAATTAATATAAAGCCTCTCTGTGTCTCTCTGTCTCTGTCTCTCTGTCTCTCTGTCGCTCTCTCAGACACATACACACTCACACACACACACAGTTTGGAAATAAATAGCTCCAAACTTAATAGCTTAATAATACACACGGGTAAAAAATTATTACAATGAGTTATTAAAAAGCTCACTAACAACCTGTTTTTTTCCTTTGCTTCCAACCTTCTCTTTCCTTCCTCTTGCCCACCCTTCTTATGTGATTTAAGTCAAGAAGAACTTAGTATCTACATTATTCTTTCAGAACCGTTTCACATGGAATGACTTCATCATCAGTTAACCCTCCATTGCTGCTAAAATAAATCTGTATTGAATGAGGACATTTGTTTTCCTCTCTTCAACATGAGTTTAAAAAAATTTTTAAGTAAACTTGGGAAGGAAATGTCTCAGATACATCTGGGTTCCTCGTAAATAGCATCAAACTGCTGCCTGCTTGTAAGACATGGTTGGAGATGGTTATCTAATTGGACTTGGATGTCAGCACCCTCTTCCCTGTCCCCATCCATTTCCTGGGGTGCAGGATCCTTCCTGTGGAGAAAGAGCCCCTTCAATTGGGACACACTGGCAACTTAGGCCCCTCTGTTCTGCTTCGTGGGTCTATTGGCCATCTCGAGGCCCAGGTGTCAGTTTGGGATTGCATTCTCCCAGGGCAGGCATCTGGCCCTGGATCCTTGGCAAACCAACTGTGACAGGTTCCTCCAACAGCTGCAGTGGCAGGCTGAGCTTCCAGGTGATTAAATAACGCTGCTTTCTGGCCTGCTCATGTGTTTGGATTGAAGCCATCTTCCTGGAACAGGTCTGAATCAAACATGACTGTCTGTTCACTGACCGCAGTTTAGAATCTATGGGCTGAGGTCCTCTCTGAAATTCTGAAATGTCCCCTTATCTCTCCCAGGCCACTCAAATCCAGAGTTATCACAGACATATCCTTGGAAATATGAGATCCTCCACTTGTCTGAAAAGTAAAATTTCACTTTTCATTGTAAGTAATTGTTAAATTTGATAGCACTGCTTTGAAGCAGATGCTGATTCTAACTCTAGCTAGAAAATATTCTTTTCTTGCGATATTGATGCCCATGCAATGAACATTCAGCTACATGTGTATACCAGATGAAGGTATCAATCAAGGAGAAATATGCTCAATATATTTACATTTTTCAAAAACACAACACCGCATCCTGGACAAATAATTAAAAGACTGTTTTTTGGTGATGCTTAATGCTGTTGATAGGCACATACCAGTGGCCTCCCACTGAATAAAACACGCAAATCCACAGCAGGTGGTGGTTTAATTTAATGATAGCTAAACTGCTGCAAGGGGATACTATAGACCTGTGGTTTTTAAAGTGTGGTCCCTGGACCGAAATATCAGTGTCACCTGGGAGCTTATTAGAAATGCAGATTCTCAGGCCCAATCTCACCTACTGAATCCGAAACTCTATGGGTGGGGCCCAACAATGGTTCAACAAACTCCCCAATTTATTCTTATGCATGAAAAGTTTGAGAACTACCATTTTAGGTGAAGCTGGGGCCTGATATGATCTAATTGAAGGAGCGTGGGGATTTCTCTGGAGAGATAAGCATGCATGCTCTCCATCATGATCCACTCATACTTCAGCTAGATCTAATTTATGCTGCTACTACTAGTCTCTCCTAAAAGGTGCTATTACCAGCTGTCTAACTCTCCATTCCCACAGGATTATACACTCCCCCTCCCCATTCACATACTAGCAATTAGCTGGTGATTTGCTGTAACATATGCAGCTCTGAAGACATCCAGATGTATCAATTCTACTCAAAAACCCTCCAAGGGACAGACATAAATGTCCTTATTTTACAGATGACATAAATCTAGGTTGCCAATGGTCTTTCAATTAAGACAACATAAAAATAACTATGGATTCGCCCTTTGCTGTAGGGAATGGCATATTTCCAGTCTCCTGGTCCATTAAACCTGGTATGAAACCTGAAATCCTAAGACACTTCTCTAAGCCTCACTCATCCTCTACGAGGTAAGACGGTAGGATAAACATACTGTTATTTGTTCAAGATGTCTCCAGTCAGCTAATAAAAATTTTCATTAACAAAAAGCATCTTGCAGAACAGAATTTGGGATGATACTCATTGTTGATGAGGCCATGGTGAAACAGGCATCTTCATACAATCCTAAGAAGAGTTACAAACTGGTACACCTATCTGGGAAGCAACTTAGCATATCATTTGACTTAGTAATTACACTTATTGGAATTGATCAAAAGGAAATTATCCAGAGATGTTAAAAATGATTAATATATAAGAAATTTGTCTATAATAGTATTTTTAAAAAGGAAAAATTCTACATTTCGTAATATATGGTTAAATAAACTGTAGTTCTTCCATAAGATGGATTATAATGCAGCAATTTATAGGTAGATCCTTTAGCACAAGTTATTAAATAATAGTCATGAGATAAAGTTAGGTGAAAATAATAGGATACGAATCTATAAATGTAAATTTCCATTTAAAAAAATTCCGAATGAACATATAATATACTCACAATACACATGTCCACGTAAAAACACAGAGATATGCATTGAAATGACTGAATAGAAACCACAGATATATTAGGAATGGTCAAGGTTTCATTACACCAAACATGGGGAAAAAACATTATCCCCATTTTACACATGAGGGAACAGAGGTCCATAAACACACAAGTTAGATTGTCCAAAATCATTTAATAAATACAGTTCAAGGTCATGCTTGTCTGCATCAATTGTCCACTGCTTCTGATAGCATAAGTGGTTTGACACATCATGGTTGAATTGGGATGGCAAGTCAGGTTTCTTACTTTTGTTTACTGCTCTGTTGCAAGGAACACACAAAATATTGTTCAGCCATAGGACAGACCACCTCCACCTAGATTGCCTCCAGAAGCAATAATAGTAAAAATTACAATTATTGAATGCATAATATGTATTAAGCATGTGCTAATCATTTTACATATTATTTCACTTAAAAATGTTTATTACAGTAACTCTATTATAAGCACTTTTCACCTTATTTTACAAATGCAGAAACAGTCTCAGATGGTTTAAGTATCTGCTCTGCGCACACAGGTAGAAAGTATCAAAGTCAGAATTCAAACCATCTGTTGGACTACGAAGTCTGTGCTCTTAATTTCTTCATGCTCAAATATTTCTAGAGAAAAAGATTCCTCCAGTTCCTTCCATCTCTTAATCTGGCATCAAGTTTATGTGTTTTGGCATAAATAATATCTTGGCAAGTTGCTGTTCATTAAAAAAAAGTGAGAACAAGCATTGTTGGCCCTCATAAGAGCCGAGGATTAAGAATGAGCAGATATTAGAGATAATGGACTGATCTGGCATTTTTTTTCCTCAACATCTTTAGCATGGAGTTCATTAAGAACAAAGATTTTTAATAGTAAAAGTACATTCGGTTACAATTAATTCAGACCCTTAGTATGGCCTCATTAAATACTTACATATTAATGACCAATTGAAGCCAAACATTCTCTAGGTGTCTCAGAAGTGTCCAGCAAGCTGTCAACGCAATGCCACGTGTCTGGCAGGACACTAATACCTTCGCTGAATTCCTAATCACTTCCTTTCCTTCTGCTTCCAAAGCCTGGCCAGTTCCTGAACCCTTTTATATTTGATCTGGGGGCATATATCCTTGCCCTCACTCACTCTTAAGGTGGGCAATTTACCATGGCCTTGACTTCCTCCCTCAATGGTCACACTCACTTATTATTATATCGTATATTATTATGTCGACCTCAGGAAAAGAGGTACCAGATTATTCCTCAAAGTCTGATGTTCCCAATGGGTTCTTCTCCAACAAATGGTTCATACACCACTTAGATGTACCTTCTTTTAATCCTCAGAGTGGTAGTATGAGCAGATGATAGCTACATCATGATAAGAGATCTAGGGTAAAGTCAGTTGGCACTTGATCCCATTTTAAGATAGTGATATCACACACATGTGCATGCAAATTACCTTCAGGATCTAGGCAGGTAACATAAAAAGAGCAGAGTGGAGATACAGTAGAGAATGGTGGGGACTGTGATGAACTGGAAAATACATGGCCAGCAAAAGGCTTTAAAATCTAGTTTTTTATATACTTGGTGATCCAAACAAAAGAGATCTTCATCCTATGATCTCTGAATTAGACAATCAATCTTTTAGCCTTGACTTACTTCTATCAAAACTTGAATTCAGAAAAAAACATGGGTAAAGAGACTCATTTTAGGGGTGTGTCCTGGCCCTAATCTATCAGGCTACCATCAATGCCTCTGAATTAATCCTCATTTTTCTTCATTAAGCAACAGGCTGACACCAATCCCACTACAATATCAGTCATCATATTTTTCAAGAACAGGGAGTAGGTAAGAACAAGAACTTGGGAGCCAGATTGAATTCCAGGTGCACCATTTACTAGCTAGGTAACATAGGGTAACTTATTTTATAGTGCTCTGATCTATAAAATGTAGAGAATATCTCACGGAGTTGATGTAAATTACTTAGAACAATTACTTAGAACAATGCCTGGCACATAATAAAGGCTCAGTGTCAGATAATAATCTTTGTGTGACCAACCGAAATGCCTCAAGTCTGCTTCTGAGAGGACAACATACTTAGTCATCTCTGCTTGGCAGGGAACATTAGAATGGAAACATCTAGAACTAATTACATCTTCCTGGGAGAGGCACTGATGCGGATGACAGAAGAGTGGTTAAATTTCATACACACAGTTTCCACCTGAAGGGAAGGGTGGGAAAAGCCCTCAGGGTGGCAGAGGAGAGCTGGGTTGGGTTTGAAACTAGGTTTGGACCAGTTGGAAATGCAGACAGTGCAGAAAAAGAGTTTGGTCTTAATCAGCTTTCCTGCACTATGAGAATGAGGGTTTTCTGGCATTTCTTTCTCCCATATCCTCCCTTCTCATCATCTTAATTTTAAAACACCTGGCCATCAGCATCCACTCCACGCTTCCCTCTCCTCAAAGCATCCATTCTAGAAAATTGCCTTTTCCTCCCTGACTCCAACCAAAATGCCAGAATTTTATAAGGAAAGCAGTCTGATTTTACCAATTTACAGGCTAGTGTTCATGACTGATTATTTCATTTGAATTTTAACCTTTATTTTTTATCAAGACTTTCTAGTGTTTCTACTATAATATTTTTCAAACCATGGTTCATAACTCATTGGTAGTTAAATCAGTTTAATGAGTCCAGACAAGTATTTTATTATGGAAACAAAATGGAAAATGTTAAAATATAATTAAAAGGAATATAAAATAGAGTACATGTCATGTAGTAAATATATCTATACCTATGTCAACTGTTTCATGATCTAAAATGTATTACTTATGGAATGTCCATGATCAAAAGAGTTTTAAGAAATACTGCTCTAATGAAAAGTCCCATAGTCTGATGTGCTTGTGATCTGGCCTAATGAAACTCATGATTCCCCTCTTCATTCCCTTCCTTCCTCTTCCTTCCTCTCCTCCTTCCTTCCTTCCCTTCCTTCCCTTTCCTCTTCCTTCCTTCCCTTCCCTTCCCTTCCCCTTTCCTTTCCTCTTCTTTCTTTCCTTCCTCCCTTCCTCCACTCATCAGAAATTTATTGAGAGCCTACTGCAAGCCAGGAACTATTCAAGGAACTAGAGGTAAAGAAAGGAACGAATCCATAAAGTTCCTAGTCTCTTAGAGCTTACATTCTGAAAGGAGAAGTTAGGTAATAAATACATAAACAAAAATATGCATAAAAGTAGGGATAAGTGTTATGGGGAATAAATAGGAATGGCAAGGAGAGAGGTGGTGAGTTTGGTCAGAAAATGTGTTTCTAACATAGGAGCACTGAAGCAGACTTAAAAAGGTGGGGAAGCAAACTGTAAGAATAGTTTAGGGACAAATGTTCCAGGCAAAGGGACCAGTTGAGCAAAGGCCATAATCTGCTTGGCGTTGAGAAAGAATAGCGAGAAGCCAGCATGACGGGTATGAGGGGAAGAGTGAGTGAACATGGGGTAGGGCGGTGGGGGTGGAGACCATGTAGCCACTGTGGACAAGGTGAGGACTCTGGCTTGGACTGAAGCAAGATGTCCGTCCACTAGTTATCTTGTAGCAGAGGCTGATGTGATCCTGCTTACATGCTGAAAAAAAAACACTAGGGCTTCTGGAGAAAGATGAACTGCAGAGCGGTAAAGAAGGACACCAGGATATCAGATAGAATGTTTTTTTGTAATCCAGGGAGTCACATGGTGGGTGGCTCTGGTCAGAAAGGCATCAGCGGAGGTGCTAGGATGAGCCCAGATTTGGGATATACTTTAAATGTAG
Source organism: Pteropus medius (assembly GCF_902729225.1). Classification (NCBI taxonomy): domain Eukaryota; kingdom Metazoa; phylum Chordata; class Mammalia; order Chiroptera; family Pteropodidae; genus Pteropus; species Pteropus medius. The sequence continues at coordinate 15,016,535 of NW_024345601.1, forward strand.
ATCGGACACACTGATGATGTGAACATGAGTGTGAAAGAAATGAGAAAGGCAAGAATAAATCCAAGGATTTTACCTAAAGAACAGGAAAAATGGAGTTGTCTTTCCTAAGAGGGGGAAGCCTAGAGGAGAAGCAGTTTTCAAGGGGAAATCGGGAGTTATTCTGAATACGTTAAGATTGGATGCCTATGAAGCATCTAATTGGAGATGTCCAGTAGGCCATTGAGTATACAAGCCTGGGATTCAGGAGAATGATCTAGAGTAGAGATATAGATTTGGGAGTTGTCAGTATATAACCACTATTTAAAGCCATGAGGCTGGATGAGATCACCAAAGAAGTGCACATAAATAAAGAACAAAAGATATTCAGACAGTGAGGTAATGTTCAGGCACATTATAGTCTTCTCCATGCCCACCAGATGGCCAAAGCCCCTTTATATGTATGTAGAGAACTTTACAGAAATATCTGAACCACTGCCTCAGGAAGGCTGCCATTCTTTCATTCAATAAATAGCTATTGACTGCCTTATTGGTACCAGACGTCAAAGCCTCTAAGAGAATAGAAGATGCAAAAATGCTAGGCCTTGAAGGAAAAGGAGAGACAACGTACATAAACTCAAACCGATATCCCTGCAGGTAAAAACAATTTTTTATCAGGTCTCTCCCTGCTACCTGAAAGCAACTCGGTCAGGAGGCTGTGTGCAATAAAGAACACCCTCAGGCTGGGGCTGACGCTGGTCCCCACAGGTGTCCCATCATAGATCCTTTTCCTGCCACCCTTCTTGGCTGACCTTCTCTCAGCTCTGCCCTGCCTCACCTCTCTCAATTTCAGGATGTTCTCCCAGAGTGTCAGCTTGGCTGGACCTGGTTAACGGGGAAGTTGTCCCAACTTCTCTATCCTGAACATTCTCTTTTCAGCACTTTCAGTAAAAACCAGTGTGATTGGGAGTGGGTGATGGGGACGAAAAGTGATCCTAACAGCTGCAGTACACCACAAAACCCAGCATAAGGATAATAACAACCCTAAAGGAGGAGTAACTGGTGAATTCTTATTTTAATGAATTGTCATGTGTCCTTAAATAACATCACCTGAGGCGTTAGTATTGTTCACAGTTGCCCCTCGTGGATACCCAGGGGGAAAAAAATCACTCCTTTTGCAAAGCCCTCTGACTCACTAAAGTGAAAGTTGTTTTAATAAGCAGTTTTCTTGATGTCTTCTCATATTTCTGAACGTTTGTTCACAATGGATATGCCATGGTGAGTGTGTCATACGTGTGTGTGTATGTATGTTGTGAATGTGGTAGCATGTTTCTGTATGAGTGCGTGAGTGTGTATAAATGTTTGTGAGTAGCACATATATATGACTACGAGTGGTGTATGTCTGTGAATGTGTGTCAGTGTTGTGAATGTGTGTATTTGAGTAGCATATGTGTGTTGCGAATGTGTGTATTTGAAAGGTGTGCGTGAGCTGGGATGCGAGTGTGAGGTTGTGTGCTGTGTGTGTTTTGTGTGTGAGTAGTATACGTGTGTGAGTGCATGAGTGTGTGTAGTATATGTGTGAGGAAGTAACTGTGTATGTGTGTGTGTATGTGTATGTGTGAACAAATGTGTGTGTGTGTATGAGTGTGAGTGAATGTGTATGAGTGTGAGTGTGCCTCTCTCTCTGAATCTGTCACTCCTGTGCTGGGCCCGGACTGCAAAGAAGCTGTGATAAAGCCAAGACTCACTTGGCAGGAGCTTCCTACCCCTCTTGGAAGATAAAGTAGGGCTGTGTGTCAGGTAGGGCAATGAATCATTATTTAGACCCTGGTGATCAACACTGAACTAAGTGCCCAAATAAACAGTGTGAGCTAAGTTGGGGCCTCATAAAGCATTTGGATTGCTGGGTTTCCCTTCCTGATGAGGCAGTGTGTTTGCCAATCCAGGTTTCATAAAGTCGCATGTCTCAGAAAACAGCTGCCTCGGTCTGCTGTCAGGGGAGTTGCTGTTGCTTCCTACCCTTTCCAAACAATTTAGGTACCCACCACTGCATTGGGGGCACAGACCCCCATACTGCCAGGAAGGAAGGGGAGAGTACCGTGGGGTCCAGGCAGTTGTCAGAGAGAAGAGGGGAAAGTATCATCTGAAAATCCTGGCCCTTTGTTAATTTAACAGCTTGGAGAAAATTTTAGCAACAACTGTCACTGTGGCACCTGGCTCCATCACACTCAAATGGAGGGCTCCTGGGCTATACCCAAAAAACAAAGAGAGATGAAAACACCTAGACTCCACTTTGAAAGCTGGAGAGAAATTTTACAAGCATCATACCTTTCGTTCCTCTTATCAACCTTGAAAAACAAATTGAAGCTCAAAAATGTAGTGTCACAGAAGTCGTCTCAGATATGAGGCTCAAGCCTAGGTCTTTCATTTTTTTCCTATTATTTGTCATAAAAGTAATACATGCTTATTATGGGATTTTTTTTTCAAACTAAACAGAAGTAAAAAACAAACCTTAGGATGAATCAATTCTTAAGGATAATTATCAATTGCTCAATATGTCTTGCATGTCCTTCCAGAAAGGGTCAATCATTTGCACACAAATATGTTTATTTTTTTAAATATAAATGGGATTATTTTACACATACTTATGATTATCAAACAGTTTCCATTTGACAACTATACCTTGTACAATTTTCATATCAATGTGTACTATCTACATAGAACTCTCTTGAACCAATGCACCCTAAATTCTTTAAACAGCTTCTTGCTGATGAGCGTTTACATGATTTCAAATCCAAGTCTCACAACTGTGCACAGCAGGTTTTCCTGCTAACAAACAACACTGCACTAGCCAGAGAATAGGAGCTCCAGGTCCACCTCCATGCATAAGTTATTTATGCATGTAGGTATTTTTTATATTTTTATAACACTTAATGTCAGATAAGGCTTAATGACTTCAGACTCGTCTGTCTCCTTTCTGAATCTTTTTCTTGTGGCCATGCTCTTGGACTCTGTCTCCATTTCCCTATCAAACTCTTGAATTGCTATCAAGGAACTGGAAAAGAGTTTGTTGACTTCATGTATACCTTTGACTTTGTCTGCATTCTATTCATGGGAACTATTCACTAGAATACCAACAACAATTTGACATCATGAAGATCAAACTGCTCACTGAATTTTTCAGTTTCAATCACTGATCTGATGTCATGTAGACACGAATACAGGGATGCATAGATTAACATCTGTTTACTTTTACAAATGACATCTATGATTTTTCTTCATAATATACTTTGCCTCCAATGACCCTGTATATAAGGGAAATTTTGTTTAATTTTTTGTTTGTTTGACATGAGTATAAGATCTGTGTTCAAGATTTGATGAAAAGCCTTTTTTTCTATTATGTTTGAAATGCAGATAGTTAGAGATTTTAAACTATATGTTAATAAGCATAGCCAGCTTCAACAGTGACTGAATGAGGTCTCATTTGAGTTAAGCCTTGTTCTCAACCTCGGTTCAGGCCCCAGGGGACAAAATATACAGTATCCTTGAAGCAGAAAGCAGCTGAGTCAGTCCTATTAAAATACAGTTCCAACAGAATCTGTGAACCATGGGCAGTCGAGCACTGGATTGTCTTTCCTGAGGAAGAATCGACAGTTCACAATGGTTATGAGATAAACAGTCATTACTACCATAATTTTAAGTATATTATCTGTCAACAAAGCTGAAGCAGAATCCACACAGGGAGACCAGAACTGCTTCTTTCAAATGTATTTAATGTTGCACATCACTCCACAGATCCGTGTGCTTAAATATGTCTCTAAACTTGCATGTACACAAATGTGAGTATAATTCTCCTGGTCGTCTTCACAAAATAGAAACAAAGAAAGTACCCTAGTCGGCTGTGTAATATAGATAAGAGGATCCTGTACGTTGGAATCTCATGACAAAAATTTCAAAAAACAGCAGTGTACATGTTGGGACCAATGGTATCTTCTATTATCATTACTGAACATACACACACAAAATAATATTTTAATGGCAAAAAAAAACACCACATTTCAAAAATCTTAAAATGGACTTCAACCTTTTAAAGGATACAAAATCTTATTTAAAAAAAAAACTCCCTGCATTATTTTTATCATTCTCCTTTGGCCAGAAGCTGGGCAGACCGGTACACAGACAAATATTTGGGTGCTCTGGCCACTTATCAGCTCTGCCATCTTGCCTAAGTTATGTCATCTTTCATAGCTTCAGTCTCCTCTTCTGTGAAAGAGATGACGATAGGACTGCCCTTAGAGAGATGTCACGGGGATTAAATGACATATGATGCACAGAGAGTACATTAAAAGGCAAGCCCCCTGGAGCAGCACTCAGCTCTATCTTAGGTGCACTCAAGCTACCTTTCCCTGTGCATGTGTGAAATATATCCACAAACACTAGGCAGATCCTCTTCCAAGAATCTAGCCATGAGACCAGACCCATGTGGAGCCTTATAGAGAGATGGAGTGATGCTTACAGGCTGTATGCTTTCTTCACACTCAAATGTTCTCCAAGGCACAATTAGTAAAAATGTTCTTCTTCCTCAAAAATTTTTCTTAGGGCTGCAGTACAATCCTTTCACGTGGAGCCAGCCCTTCTTTGATAAGTCCCTGAGGGTGATTAGTTCAGGAGGGGTTGTTATTGCCATGGTGGTACTTTCAGGCAGGATGGCTACAGGATTAGGTGCTGGATTACCATCTTTACCACAGAGAACATCTGACTCTAGACATCGGAAGCCGGGGGAGAGATGTTCCACCTAAGCGAGATGTCCTTTCTTCTTTCTTGCTTTAGCTCATGCATGTAGTCTTCTCAAAGCTCATCACAAATGACCTCTCAGGGTCCCCTGGCCTACTGCCATCTGATGATGGACAAGCTTGTCTCCTGGGTAAAACTGTGACCTCCTAGAGTCTAAGACCATAACTTGTTCATTTTTGGGTCTTTAGAGTCTAGTATACTACCTGACATCAGGTAGGTACTAAATACATTTTTGGTGAGATAAAATTGAACTGTGTAAAAGAAATGAACTTCTAGCTATCGGATTCCCCTGATATTACCAAAGCACATTCCACTTCCCCTGTTTTCTCATTTACAAGATGGAGATAATTCTTCCCACTGCCCTTTCTCATAGAGTGTTATAAATTGGTCCAGAACAAATTGGACCAATTCTAAAGAAACATTGATAAAGCTTAAATTGGGTGAAAAATAATTATTTTAAAACCTGAAGAGGGTATGTTACACCACTTCATTCCTCTGTGTGGATTATAGGATACTGCTGAGTCACTAATTTTATTCATTTCCTGATTTATATATCACTCACTCATTCTACAAACACACACCAAGCACGAAAGTTGAATGAGACAATACCCTTCCCTCATGGTGCCAATGGTCTCATGGTGGGAAGCAAAAAGTAAACAAATATATGCAAAACAATGGAATTTATGCTGTGATAGACATATCACAGCCATATGTGGGACATCAAATATAACTTTCTATGCAAGATGACCATGAGATGACTCCTGGGGGAAGAGCAGGAGTCAAGCAGACGAAGTTAGAAAGAAGATCACTCCTGGCTAGGGGACAGCAAGGTCAAAAGCAAAGAGACAAGGAGAATCATGGTGCAGACCAATGCCCTGGTTGACACTGTCTCTTTTTGTTTTATTTTAGTGAATGTTGTTAGTGGGGCATGAATGCTCCAGTTCACCATGGGCCTCAGCATGACCCCATTATCTTAGCCTTACTCACTGCGTGTTTATTTCTAACATTGTCAGCCTGGTCCTTGATGACATTTACATTGGCAATGCAGGAACCAAAGGAGGTGATGAGGTTGAGGACGTAGGCAAAGGATAGATCACAGAGGCCTTGGTGAGCCATGTTAAGGAGCTTGAGTTTTACCCAGAGTTTCTGAAGTGCCATAGAGGATTTCAGGCAGGGCAGTGGTCACACACCAAAACTTTTCTGTAAAGGGCCAGGTAGGAAATATTTTAGGCTTTGTGGGCCATACAGTCTCTGTTGCAACCACACAGTTCTGTGTCAGTAGCATAAGTGCAGCCACAGCCACTCTGAAAACAAACAAACGTGGCTGTGTTCCTGCAAAACTTTACGTATGGACACTGAAATATGAGTTGCATATAATTTTCATATATCATAAAATATTATCCTTTTTCAAACCATTTAAAATGTACAAACCAAACAGACTTCTGGCCAAGATGGTGGAATAGATAAACTCCCACAACCACACCAAAATTGCAACTAAATTATATATAGAACAACCATCACTGAGAACCATCTGAAGACTAGCTGAACAGAAGTCTTATAACTAAGGATATAAAGAAGCCATGTGGAGACTTGTAGGAGGGGCAGAGATGTGGAACAGACAGGCCCTGCACCCACAATGTGGCAATTAGGAAATGGGAGAGAGATATCTTGGCTGCAGAGGTCCTCCCTAAGGAGTGAGGGGTCACAGCCCCACACCAGGCCCCCCAGTGCTGAGAAGAAAAGTCTCCATAACTCCCTACTGTAAAAACCAGCAGAGATTGTGTCTGAGAAAGACATGGAGCTGTGCAAGATGGAAGACATGGCTCTTGAAGGGCTGGCACATAAACTCGGTCACTCACAAACCTATTTGCTCTAGATGATCCAACAAAGACAGCTTGAAAAGCACCAGGGACAAACAGAGAGAAACAAAATTGACTAACTTCCAGGAAAGGTCTGGAGGGGCAGGGGTTAAAGCAACTCTCTCTGGGGTTGTAAGCACTGGCAGGTACCATCATTCCTTTGTGGAATTCACCTCCCAAATTGCCAGCCTGGTGCAAATAGGCACCAAATCTGTGTTCTCCATTAACCTGGCTAATACCATTCACCCTGCTCTAGTGGTTTCCTGAGACACCACACCACCGAGTTTGTTCACCCAGACCACACCTCTTCCAGGAGCTCCTCCACAGGAGTAGCCTGCCTTGGCTCACACTAGGGACTTTCCCAAAACTTCTCAAAGGTTCACAAATTCAAAACAAGGAGCAACTAGCCTCAGTGTACCTTGTAACTTTTGCTAAGTGGCCCCAAAACCAGCACAAGCAGTAACCACACTCAACTTGTACTGCAACTCCCGTCAGGTGGCCCCATGCCCAGCATAAGTGGCAGCCCGTCTTAGCCTGGAACACAGCTTCAACTAAGCAGCCACAAGCTGGACACAACTGGCGACTGGCCTCAGCTCCCATCATTGTGTTTACCGAAGGCTCTAAAGCCTGGTACCAGTGGCAGCCAGCCTTGGTTTGCACCATAATCTCTCCCAAGTACTTCGGAGCCCAGCACAAATGGCAACCAATAACAGATCACTTTGTAGCTCCTACCAAGTGGTTTCAAACCTGACACAAGGAGCGGCTGATCTTAGCCTGTGCCAGAGCTCCTTCCAAGAGGCGCCCAAAACAACACACCAAGTGACCAGCTTCAGACCACACCAGAACCCCACCCAACCAGATACATATGAAGGTCAACTCCTGCACAACAACTCATCCACTATAGCAGCCAGCCCTCACAGACACTCAGCCTGAGGGTTAACCGCACGAACCAACATGCCAGCACCAAAGACCACAGACAACTGAAGGTCACACACAACCCATGCAGTGGACATCCCTGGAACACTCAGATAAGGTGACCAAGGAGACTGCACCACTGGACCCCGCAGAACACCTTTTACATAAGACCACTCTGTCAAGACTGGAACACATACACCTACCTAATATATAGAAACAAACATGGTGAGTCAGCCAAAATGAGGAGACATTTGAAATAAACAGGACAAAATGAAAGAACAAGGAAAAAACTCCAGAAAAATAACAATGAAATGGAGACAAGCAGTCTACTAGATAGAGAGTTCAAGCCACTGGTTTCAAGGATACACAATGAAAGTGGGAGAAAAATAGATGAATTTAGTGAGAACTTTAACAAATAAATAGAAAACATAAAAATGGAGATAGAAGACATAAAAAAAGAACCAATCAGAACTTAAGAACACAATAAGAATATAATGAAAAATTCACTAGAGGGAATCAATAACAGATTAGATAAAGCAGAGAATCAAATTGGCAATCCAGAAGGCAAGGTAGCAGAGTGTAGCTAATTGGAACAGAAAAGAAAAAAAGGAGGACAGTTTAAGGGACCTCTGGCACAACATCAAGCATACAAACACTCACATAATAAGGGACCCAGAAGGAGAAGAGAGACAGAAGGGAAATAAAAACCTATTTAAAGAAATAATAGCTGAAAACTTCTCTAACCTGGAGGAGGAACTAGACATATAAACCTGGAATCACAGAGAGTCCCAAACAAGATGAACTCAAAGACTCCCCCATCAAGACACATCCTAATTAAAATATCAAAAGTTAAAGACAAAGAGAGAATCTTAAAAGTAGCAAGAAAAAAAACAGATAATCACATACAAGGGAGCTTCAGCTGATAAGACTGTCAGCTGATTTTTAACAGAAACTTTGCAGGCCAGAAAGGAATGTTACAAAATATTCAGAGATGAAAGGCAAAGACCTACAATTATGATTACTGTACACAGCAGGGCTATCATTTAGAAATGAAGGAGAGACCACAGTTTACACCATTTACAAAAACAAACTCAAAATGGATTACAGACTTAATTGTAAGACCCGAAACCATAAAATTCCTAGAAGATGTAGGTAAATTCTTTGACATCATTCTTAGCAATATTACTTTTTGAATATATCTCCCCAGGCAAGGGAAACAAAAGGAAAAATAAACGAGTGAGACTACATCAAACTAAAAAGCTTTTGCACAACAAAGGAAACCATCAAAAAGATGAAAAGAGATCCTACTAAGGAGATAAAATATTTGCCAATGATACATCCAATAAGGAGTCAATATCCAAAAATATATAAAGAACTCATACAACTTAACACCAAAAAAGCAAAAAATTCAATTAAAACATGGGCAGAGGACCTAAACAGACATTTCTACAAAAAGAACATACAGATGGCCAACAGACATATAAAAAGATGCTGAACATTACCAATCATCAGGGAAATGCAAAACAAAACCACAATATCACCTCACACTTGTCGGAATGTCTATCATCAAACATCAACAAACAAGTGTTGACGAGGATATGAAGAAAAGGGAACTCTCATGCACTGTTGGTGGGATTGTAAATTGGTGTATAGCCACTATGAAAAGCAGTAGAAAGATTTCTCAAAAAAATTAAAAATAGAACTACTATATGACCCAGCAATTCCTTAAGCTGGTTTCTATTTCTTTGACCAAAAATACCAACTTCTATGGCCACCTTACTTATAGGAAATTGCACTGTGTTTCTACTTTATTATTATTAACTTTGTAAAAATAAGTACTGTGTGACCCAGCAATTTACTTCTGGCTATTTATCTGAAGAAATCCAAAACACTAATTCGAAAAGATAAATGCTCCCTTATGTTCATTGCAGTGTTATTTGCAATAGCCAAGCTATGGAAGCAACCTAGTGTCCACTGACAGACAAATGGATAAGAAAGAGGTGGTACGTATATACAATGAAATATTACTCAGCCATAGGAAAGAATTATATCTTTCCATTTGCGACAACATGGATGGACCCGGAGGGTATTATGCTAACTGAAACAAGTCGGACAGAGAAAGACAAATACCATGTCATTTCACTTATATGTGGAATCTAAATAAATAAACAAACAAACAAACAAAAACATAAACAAATTCATAAATACAGTGCTGAATGCAGAGGTACCATTTAGGGAACAACTGCATCATGGTGAGATGTGACAGAGACATGAAACCAAGCCTTGAGGTGGAAAAGGAGAGGAGAGTTAAGTTGGAGAAACCGTGAACTGGATGTGGGGGATACGGTCAAGAATGACCCTCAGTTTTCCAGCATGAACGGGTGAACACGATGTTGTTATGCACCGAGAGAAACCAGGAGAAGTGCGTTCAGGGGCAGTATGGGAACAGAAAGTTCTCCTTTAGACATGGAGTCACTTTGGGTCATCTCTACCTTCTGGGACATGTAGGTAGAAATGAGTCAGGCCCTGGCACTATCTGGAACTGTTATGAAAAATAAACAAACACATGGCTTACATCATCATCAACTTTAGGGAGGGAGAGGCATGAAGGAGGAATCTTGCAAAGCTCTCTGCCTCAAGAGAGAATTAGACCTAAATCATCTCAGACCAGTGAGAATTCCTCCTTCTCTGCAGGAGGTTACAATTACATCCTTCATGCAAAACGTAAACTGATTTCCTCTTGTTCTGCTGCAGGAGAGAAGGAGGCCTGCCGATAAACAACCTCTGCAGAATAACACTGTAAAGCTTTTTAAGTTCATCCACCTTCGTGAAAATTGCTGCTTGACAAATTTGCTCCTCAAAACAAGTTGCCAATAATATATTTGGGGAAAACCATATCAAAGATCTTAGTGTATTGTCTCTGCCATTACCTAAGGAGATGACCACAGCTTCCACCACAGCAGAGTGGGAATTAGCCTAAAATAATGGTTTTCAGAGTGTAGTACTCAGATTAACTGCATTAGCATCACTGGGAAACTTCAGAAAATGCAGGTTCTTGGGCCCAATTCCCAGACGACCCACTGAATCAGAAACTCTGGCAGTGGACCTAGCAATCTGTGGTTTAACAAGCCCTCCAGGTGATTCCAATGGATGCTCAAATTTAAGAACTCCATGACTAAAAAAGGGACTGATGCAGTCCTTGCCAAGATCTCTGACTTCGCCTGCCCCACCCCCTCCTCACTATGCTGCTTTATTATGAAAAGGTGATGTCAGTCCATTTGCTCCAAGCATGGCCAGCTGGACAGGCCATGAGGCTCTTTCTGAGAGTAAAACTCCATCCTTCATCCCAGCCCGTGCCCACTACATTTTCCATTCAGCAATGCGCTCATCTCTGGAGTCGCCACAGAATGCCAGTAGGCAAGGTCTGGGCCCAATGACATAAAAACTAGCAGGAATATGAATCTCCATCTGGATAAACTGGGAGAAATAAGGCCTTTAAGTAGTGTTGTAGCTAAGAATACACACTCAGGAGTGAGACTTTGTAAATGTCTATTATTTATAATGCTGGGTAACCTCAGGCAAGTTATTGAACCTCTCTGTGCATAGTTTCCTCAGCTCTATAAAAGGGATAATAAGAGTACCTAAGCTCATCAAGATGCTCTGAGGATTACATGAGTTATATTTGCAAAGCACATTGAATAGAGCCTGGCACATAGTGCTACGTGAGCACTATTTATTATTTCTATGCCAGAAATTCCTCATCTTTAATCAGCCACATAACACTTAACACACTGCAGGTTCATGGGGCAATCATGCTCTGAAGATGACCCAGAAAACTTAATCCTCTTTCTGGCAAGTCTACGCCTTGTTTCCAAATTCCTGTACAGTACCCTAAACGGATGAACTGGGCAGGACCACACATTTCTGAGACTGTTCCTTTTCGTCTCCTATAATTAAAGGGCTAAATTCAAAGCAGGCCTAGTGGCCCTTTCTCCGAGAGGCAAGCCTGACCTTAGCCCTGGGGCTCTAGCAACTCCAACAGTCGAGTGACGGACAGGAAGTAACTCCAGTGGAAGAGCTTCCTCCCTGACAACAAGGACTCGGTTGCTTTAAGCTGCATAAGCTGCGTGGGTCTCTTTTCCCCAGAATCTCCGAAATAGATGAGGAGAATTTTGGCCTACCTCAGAATGCCAAAGTGGATGAGGCAGGGACTCCCAAAATAGGTGGCCTGTGCATTGTACCAGGTCCACAGGAGTCTAACTAGAGTGGAAATGCAGAAAGTAGAGATAGTTTCCTAGAGCTACTGCAACAAATTAGGTGACTGAAAACAGAAATTTTTTCTCTCACTGTTCCAGAAGCTAAAAGCCCCAAATCAAGGTGTCTGCAGGGCCATGCTCCCTCTGAAGGCTCTCAAGAAGTATCCTTCCTTGCTGTGGATTGCTGGCAATCCTTGGCTTATGCAGCTGTGTCACTCCAATTGCTACCCTTTTTGGCCCATTTCTTTCTGTGGGTCATTATGTCTCCAGATTCCCCTCTTTATAAGGATACCCATCATTGGACTTAGGGCCAAACGAATTCATTTTGACCTCATCTTAACTTGATGAAATGCGCAAAGACCCTATCTCCAAAGAAGGTCACATTCATAGGTACCTAACCTCAGGTTAGGACTTCAGCATCTCTTTTTGGGAGACACGATTCAAGCCACAACAGATGGCAGATGTTTCATCGCAAGTGCCAACTAGGAGGTGTCACGTGTGAGAGGCTGTGTGAGAAAAACCGGAGGCCCTCACAGGCCCCAGCAGGAAAGAGCATGGGGATCAGTTACTGACGCCTGCTGCTGCAGGGAGGAGCAGGAGGGCTCTCATGCTCTCCTGCCAGGTGTTTGCCGCACGAAAGCAAAGAATGGGAGAGTGCAGGGGAGTGAAATGCCCAACTGGAATGTCTAGGTGGAGAATCTGGGAACTCGGCTTGACAGCTACAGGGAACCAACTGATTTCTGACAGAAGAGAAGTATTGAACGCGGAGCCCTGCCTAAGTGCCAGGCATACTGAATAACTGGATAATGAATATGAGACACACTTCGCTGACCTCCAGGAAGGTCTAGCTTTGACTATGTTGACTAAAAATGAGAAGAAGCTGAGAGGAGAGAGGGGAAGGGCAGGCCGCGGTGGCCATGGGAACATGGGGTGCTGGGAAGCACAGCGAGGTTCCTCTTGCACTCCACGTCTGGGACCCTGGATGAAATGCGGTCAAGACCATCTCCACACGTGTCTGCCTGGAATCCCTGTTCACTGCCCTTAAGGGCATGAAATCAGAAATGCGGGCAGGAGTGGGGCTTTCCCAGTGCCTTTTGGGAAGAATCCAATCTGCTTATCCAGGCCTAGCAACAGTTTTAAAGCCAATCAGTCACAAGCACCGTGGTGAGGTGAGGAAATGCCAAAAGATTTCTGAGGAGTTGGAGTAGAAGCTGCCCTCCATCAAACCCACTGGCTGGCTGAAGTTCAACTTCACCAAGTTTTCCTTCCATCAGGTCTAAACAATGGCCCTCTGCTTATTCACACCTACAAAGAGGTGGGGATTTCTTAGGGGACCCATTTGAGGATGCATGCGGAAGCATGGTTTTCATGAGATAAACTCATCACAAAAGATAGCACTGAGCAAGCACACAAAAGCCCAGCCTGAAAAAGTGTGTTTTTTGCCATAATTTAATAACAGACCTTATAGAAACTTAATTCAGTTCAGGAAATCAGTTGTTCTCATGTATGTATCCCAGTAGATTTGATTCCATGAGCATTTGCCTGGTAGATTTTTCTTCTAGTTTCTCAAGATCAAAGCTCAAAATGAGAGAGAGAATGAGAGAGAAGGAAGGAGAAAGGGAGGGAGGGAGAGAGAGAAAGAGAAGTTGGCCTCTAGGGAAAGAGAGAAACACTTTGGTCCTGGCACGCACTGCAGCAAGCACACAAAACCTTTTTTGTTCCAAGGCCAGCCCCCGAACAATAAGCCGTAGGGGCGCCTTTGAGAGATACTCACGTGCCCACTGAAGCAGAGCTGACCACGTTACAAGCAAGGAACCAGGAGTTGTCTGTAAATTGGTGGAAAATGAAGTTCCATTATAAATCTCCTTAAGGGAGGCATCACTGGCACCTGTCCCTCAAGATGTGTGGCACTTTCACTCTTGATTTGAGATAAGGTCTCATTCCCAGAAAGCAGTGGAGAGAGTTCTTTACAAGTGAATCCTTCCTGACAGACATACCCCTGACAGCAGCAGTCAGACCAGTAGGCAACAATGTGTGGAGCTCTGCACACGCCCTCAAGGCTGTGGCTGGATGGGAACAGGAGGATCTCACTCTGAAGGGGTCACTGAGGCATGCTTGGCTCACTTGCAGGGTTCCTTTCCTGCAAGTCAGGCCCCCAGGCCTGCAGCACCAAAGGGAAAGCAGACTCCAGCCCCTTCACACACACATTCTGAGCCTCTTTCTCATACCTGTTCTGCATATGCATCCTGTTGCATTATTGATTTCCACTTCTGACTTCAAACTTATTTTCTCACACAAGGTTCCATGTCACTTCTCACCTGGCCACCACCTTTCCAACAGTCACCACAGATTCTCTTCCTGAGGATGATATAATTCACTTCTTTCCACCAACTAAGCCTCAACCTGCCTGGGGTTTGCAGATGTGTTGATAGAAATACAATCGTGCCTTTGAAATAAAAGGCAGCTAGCCTTGCCTGCTGGCCACTAAATGAATGATTTGTGAAATGTATTTATTCAACAACCATTGCCAGATTGGGAGACCAGGAAGACTCATCCACTTATTCATTCAACATGTATTTATTTATCAACAATGTGCCAGGCGTGGTTTTAGGTACTTGAAATACAGTAGGAAACAAGTTTTGTTTGTTTGTTTGTTTGTTTGTTTGTTTTTAAATCCTTACCTTGAAGGACTTTTTAAATACTTTGTGCAAGTGCAGAAGTCCTGAGATGGAAACAGCACTGGCATGCTTGGGAGCAGAAAGAAAGTGTGGCCAGAATAGAGACAAATAGTGACCAGTAAAAGGCGAAGAGGCTAAGCAGAGCTCAGATCATAGACCCCAAAGCCCAAGAAAGTTTTGATTTTATTCTAAGAACAATTAAGAAGAGGGTGAAACCATTTGAATAACGTTTTTAAAATATTAATATATCTGCTCTGCGGAAAACAGATTCCAAGGAAGCAAGAATAGATGAGGGAGACCAGTGAAGACACTATTGTAGAATTACCTACACCATACAGACAATCACAGGAAGTGTCATAAAAAAGCTGATGGGGATCCCAAAAGGAGAATGTCAAAAACTGTATTCCCAAATGTAGAGAGGACAGAGAAGGTGGCATTTGAGCTGAGTCTTAGAGATTTGGGCACGGCAAAGAAGAGAGGAATGGCAAGATCTATTCTGAAACGATGAGCAGCAAGGTGACTCGAGATTGGGTTGCCAACAAGGGTGCCGAGGTCATGAAGGTTGTTGGTCACCAGACTGTGAGGACCTCAGTGCTAGGCAGGGACATTTGCCTTTTATTTTCCAGGTAAAAGAAAGCCACAGGAATTGTTCAGGAGAGAAATAAGCACAGCTGTCTCTGGTCGCATGTGGAGGACAGTTCCCAGATAATGTTAGAGCAGGGGTCTGCAAACCTTTTCTGTAAAGGGCCAGATAGTATCTTTGCCTTTGCAGACTGTAGGTTTTCTTTTGCAACTACTCAACTCTGCAGCCCTAGACAAATACATAAACTAATAGGTGTGGTTGTGTTCCAATTAAATGTTACTTACAAAAAATGGGCCTGGGCCAGATTTGGGCTGCTGGCTGTAATTCCAGCCCCTGGGTTAGAGGAAGAGGTGTTAGCTAGCTGTGCAGGGGACGTGGAGGGGTGGGTTAGACCCTTGACAGAATAGAAAAGACAGAGATTTAAGAGGCATTGTGCCTCCAAAATTTCTAGTAACAGGCAGAACTTTATTCATTAGCTAAAATGAAGAGCAAGCAATGGGTGGAAGGTGGTTTAAGATGTAGAAGTAGATGAACCACACACACCCCACCCCCGCCGCAACCCCACCACACACACATACACAAAGAGAGAGAGAGAGGAAGAGAGAGAGAAGAAAATAAAGGGTAAGGAGCATGTTTATTAGGCAGCCAAAAAAATGCAAACCATGGCTTAAACTGAGAAAGATGATGGAGGAGGGCAGTAGGTGAACTGCAGAATGACAGTCTCCAGGGTGTGTTTCTCCCACAGAAGCGGCTGGCAGTGCTGATGACTTCAGCGATTTAATCCATTTCCTGGCTTTTCCCACATCTTATTCCAGTTCTCTAGCAATTAGGCAGTACCAATTTCCTGAGCACCTACTACCTAATGAACTTTGAACTAGAGACTCTGAGAGGCCGTGAAAAGACCATGTGGTGCAGCCTTTACTGTAAGTCACAGGAAAGACAAAGGTTACTGAAGGGCCACGGGCGGTCCAGCTCATTGCAGTGTCCGGGAATGCTTTCTGGGGAAGGAAGGGCCTCTGAGGGCAGGTAATGCAGGTGAGAAGTGTCCAGGTGGGGAGAAAAACATGCAGAACAGCTAATGACAGCAATGTGTAGGCCTTACCAAGAAGTAAGGACAGCCAGGCTTTAAGATGTTACATAATCAACATGAGAATGCATGGGAGAATTTTGCTTTATCTTTTTTCCATTTCCTTAGTCTTACTGTACTTTGTATTTCTAAGAGGCAACGGAATCCAGCAACAAAGCATATGGATTCTAGAGACAGCAAATGAGTTTGAGACTCACGCTCTCCTGACTGTGTCACTTCACCTCTGCACGCCTCAGTTTTCTCTTTCTACAAGCGGGGGTGGGGTAGTAACAGAGCCTGCCATATAGGACTAACGTGAGCATTAAACTTTCAGTACATGTGCAGGGCTCAGATCAGGCAGGATGCCCTATGTCAGGGCTCACCCCTGTATTTCCCTGTCCCGCTTCCGCTCAGAGCTAAATAACAAGGATGTGGGAGAACTGGCTATAAGTCTGAGTCCCACTGCTCTCAGCTCAGTCCCACTGAGAACTGGCCCCTTCTCTTTTCCCACTAAATGGCAAGTGAGGAGAACAAATGAGCCAGCCGCACAGCCATTATCATTTCCTTCCTTCTTCCCATGCCTTTCTGGGAGATATTTTCTTTCTCAAGACTGAAACTAGGCAGGTAGAGAACATTTTGCAGTTTTAATTAACACAGATTTATCTACCTCCCAAGGCTGTTTGCAGGATTAATCCCTACCCAGTGCCTTAAGCTCCTTAGCAGGCAGTCACTGTGTTCTCACCAAATAAGCTGGACTCTGGATCTTTCAGCCCGATACTCATAGCCACTGCCCCCTCATCTCATATAAAGGCCTCCTTGCTCTACTTAAATAGGTTGATTGGTCCGTGTGAATTTGAGTTTATCCTCTGCCTGGTGCAATTAAGTGTGAAAATCCTTGATCCTTGCCTCGGGCAAGGGGAGGTAGGGATATTTGTGTGGTCTGAGCATTGAGCTCAGGTTCAATCTTGAAGTGAGTCTGACAGCCGATGCTGCAGTCTCTGACCTCCTGGGTTGGTTTCTGAGCAACTCTTGGAGGGTTTAAAGACATGGGGCGGGCGTAGGGGGAGGTGCAAAGGGACAGAATGAGCAGGGCTGGAGGATATTGATGGATTTGATAACTTGGTGGAATAGCCTGGAACTATGGTCCCTGAATTAGTCATAGGGCCCTGTTTAGAAACTGTTACAAGAAATAACTCTGTTCATCGATCTGTAAAAGCTTGTTATGTACAGAATATATCAATATCAATAACTTTCATTTGGGGTTTTGCCTTGCTCAGTGATTTGCTTTTGTTGATTTGATTTCTTCCTATAAGGTCATCTTATTTCTGAGAAAACCCAAAAGAACAAAGGGTTACAAATGCATCTAAGCTCTTTGTGCATATTTAAAATTTCATTCATGGCTACTTAAGCACATATAGAGTTGCAATGACCTGGGCAAATCAAGCGGAAAAAAACAGCAGCTCCTCTGGGGCTCCATAAACCAAATAACCATCCTAAAATGTTTAAAAATACCAAAAAACACATACGAAAGTTGAAGCAAACTATCGCTTTGCATATGCTACAATTGAATCAGCAGATTACTGTAGGAAAAAAAAAAAAACGCTGATTTCACATGACTTAACCAATGGAAAAAGGTCGTAGTCCTCATGTTGGCCCTTCTAATATTGAACAAACATAACATGAATCAGATTCTAATATAGCTTCAAGAAATCTTTAAAGTAGAATTTCCTAAAGGAGGAACTATGTAACATCATAAACCAAATAATATGCTCTATGTATAAAATACTCTCATGCTCAAATAATATTTCATATTATAACATCTCTTGGGAATTCACAATGAGAATAATCATATTAAAAGTTCTAAGAAGTCTTTAGAAAAGAGACTTTCTTAATTTACTTAAATAGAAAAGCTTGTTTATCACACAGAACTTACAAACAACCCCCGAAATAGTTTTCCATCAAAACACCTTTTGGATTTAATCCATAAATTCAAGGAGGAAGCTCATGCTACCTTCCTAATCTTGATATGTACATCTGATTCTTAAATACTCATCTCCATCTAAAAAACTCTGATCCACAATAAAGAGTAGAACGGGTGACTATCCCTATTAAAGCCTCTAAAACAATGGTTGTCAAACTCTATGTCTCAGAATCACTTAGAGCTAATAAAAAGTACAGAGCCAGGGCTTGTTGGGATAGGACAGGGCCTGGACTCTGAATTGTTGCCAAGTTGCCCCTGTGATTCTGAAGCACACCAAGCCTGAACCACTGCTCCAAAAGCCAGTTCCAGGAGTGGAGAGGAGCCAGGGGAGGGTGAGGTTTGGGCCTAGCCTGAGAGCTTGTCAGAACACCGAATCCACAAGTGCTTGCTGAGTGCCTACCATCTACCCAGCTTTAGGCTACAGTAGTGATACTATCTTGGAGGTATACTGTGTGTTTTGCTCTGGATATTGCCCATTTGGAAATAAAGAGAACAAAATGGAAGCCATAAGGTAGAGCTCAGCTGGTCTCCAAAAGTCCCCTTTCCTAACTGGTACCCAACCAGTGATATCAGATGATAAAACGGGTAGCTATGAGAGATTGACAATGAAGGACAAAAACCTGAGTCCATCATTAATCCTTTTTTTATCTCCAAAACTGAACCTGAAATATACAATTTTTTAATGGCATTTATAGTTTATTAGGCCAATATCTGTAACATATAGAAAACCTTATTACTTCCAACTCCTTTGTCATTTTAATTTTTCTGACTTGAGGGAAAAAAAAAATGCCAAAAAGCTGTTCCCAGGTAACCTTTTAGCAGAAAATTGTTTAATCAAATCATTAGTCGCCTCTGAGTCATGGAGGTGAGCACACCACTTCCTTCCCAAGCCTCCTGCCAGACATGAGAGTACTTCACTGGTCCTGAGTGGAATGTGTCCACTTGGATGGGATAAAATTGCATATCCTCAGTCTACTAGTCAGCCAGCTCACAAAATCTAACCAGTCACCCATGCCCCCAGTTTTAGAGTTGATTTTCACTCAGGAATCAATTAGACCTACATATTTGCCGAAACCAAACAAGCTGAGACAACATTGAATTAAGATCGGGAGGTGTGGGGAGGTGAAGAGGGCTGAGGAAGAGACTCTTTGAAGAAGCCCACCTGTGAATAACATTATAAAATTCATTCAAAGCTGCCTAAGGGTACAGTTAATGCTTCCAAAGTTTAAGGATGGCAGAGAAAAAAGAAGCACCCGTAATTGTAAAAGATCAACCTTAGATTTACTAAAGGAAATAACAAAATTTCTAAGCCCTTGCTTATAAGGACCACATATCTCAGACAAGTATGATTCAATGCCATCACTGCTGACATTCCTATCCCACCCAAGTAGCCACAAGGAAATCCTTACATGTATTTTCTTGTCGCGTGAGTCTGAGCCTCTTTTTTTTTTTTTTTTAAGGCTCATTTTAAAGACTGCATCATAGTCATGTTGTGTCAGTTTCTAACATAATGGTTCAATGCTAGTGAAACCCAATAACAACTGACTGATTAATTTGCATCTTCTTAGAAAAGTCCTGCTCCTATAACAAGTTTCAGTGATTTAGGAAACTTTTTTAAAAATCTGTGGCTCCAACAAATACCTAATATGAATCATTTAAAATTTTATTCTAAGATAAAGTTATTTATTCTATTTTTGAAATTTAAAAAAGTGGCTTTCATTCACATAAAACAACTCAACTGAAATAAAGCTATACCTCTACAGTCTTTCCAATTGAAACTCTTATTAATAGTCTCTTGTTTCTCTGACATGTCTTTTCCAATGATCAAATAGCTTTGCTCTCTAAAGATATGTTTCAGCCATTTTCAAATAGTCTTCATCTACTATGTGGAAAGAAGGGTTTATAGGAGTGTTAGAAGCGATATACTAACTATATATTTGTAATTTAAAGAGTATATTAAACTAATCGCCAAATTAATTAATAGTTCTTATTAAAAGGCATTTGATTAACAAGTAAACCCCAGCTGCAGAGATGTCCAAATGGCTGGTAACTAAGGAGAGGAGAATCACATATATATTCGGTGATGTTAAAGGGCATAAAAGTCTAGAATGAGTTTGATAATTCATGGTAACAAATTTTTCCACAATAATAATAATAGTAACATTGTTCCTTTGATCAAAAACATAATGCCCTATGATCCTGAATCTCCTTTAGTGTTAATATTTTTTAATCAAGAGCCAATTACTCATAGGCAGACACAACCCTGAAGATATCCTGGAACTGCACAGTCTCTTTCTGGCCAAGGAAAGGAAAAAGCACTGGCAGCTTCAGTACAAGAACTAAGAGGCCACGTTTTGTGGAGATCTCTGCATCGCAAACCTTGGGCAAACCTTACTGCCTCTCCAGGTGTCTTCTAGGTAAAATGGGATGACAATCCAAACCGGACTGCCTCAAAAGTTTCAAGTGAGACTCTTATTAATAATAAAGGTGCGTGCAAAGTATGATAGTTGAATACTGCCAGTTTCATCTTTTCTATTTTTCTGAAATGCCCTCAGATTATCATCCTAAAACCCAAGTCAATTATGTAACTTTCCTGTTTTGAGACCCTTAGCTTTGCATTATCTAGAGAATAAAGTTCAAACTCTTTACATGACATTAAGGATCCTTCCCGGTATGTCCTTCTCCTACAACTTCTCTGTGTGTTCCCAGAATAACCACAGTGAATTCATGCACTTTCATATACTTGGGTCTTTGCACAAACAAATCAGTTCCTGACAAAATCCTGTTCTTCCTCGACAATCAGTTTAAATGGGACATTCCCTTCAAGATATCGCTTTCCCTGATATCACTCATTCTTTCAATTATTAGAAAGTGGTTTTTTATGTCCCAGGCATCAGAATTGTATAATTTATTTTCTTACAGCGGCACTTTATGTGTATTTCTAACACAGTGCTAATTTCAGCCTGCTTTGTGGGATTTTTGTTTTAATAATATTATTTTAATAATAAGATACTATCATTTTAGTATTACCACTCAATCGGTTAAGTGTTTACCACTAGATTGGAAGCTATTTGAGGAATGATTTGCTATTCATCTCTATATCTCCACATTAGTGTATGCTAGGCATTTGACAAATGTTTGTTGAATGAATAAACTGGGTTTTATATTCATCTTGAAATTCTCATGGGTTTGTTATTCAAGCAGTCATATGAGCTTAATGGCACCTCACAAGCTCTGAATGAACCAAGAGCAATTTCTGCCATTTTTCTTCATGCATATGAAGGCTTTGAATTTTATTAACTACCACCAGAAAAACCACTCTCTCATCTGATGCTTCCCTCTCCCTCCCCACCCACATTATTGCCTAGGGGTTATGGGGGGAGCAAAGTTGAGACTGTGGCCAAACTTCCCTATTTGCTTTCCCTAAGGACAACTGGGTTTCTAACTTCATGTCCAGGATAATCCCCACGGGATTGCTTCTCCATCAAGCTGGCCCACCAGAGCTGCATTTTGTACCCCTAACCTTGCCAAGATAATGAAAGAAGAAGTTGTAGAAATATAATAAACATCCATCACAAATTTTAAAAACATTTTTTCAGAATAATAAAGCTCAAACATTTGGGAGGGTGTGTCAAGAATGACTCATAACAAACAGCAATAATAAATAAGGCAATTAGTAGAAAAGGACACCACCCAAAAGAGCAGTTACTTAGAAATTTTTATTTAAATTTCTTGGCCAGCTTTATTCTGGAGAGATGTGGTGTTTTTTAACCATCAGAAATCTACTTAATCTCAATAGGAGGGAAATGATCCTAAGAGAAGTCAGCATCCTTTCCAGCTTTCCTGGGTCTCTTTCCTCCTCATTATCAGTAAATAACATTGATTTTTCTATCCCGAACTCATGCCGAATATGGGTTCTTGCTCTTAGATCATCTTTTCTCTCCCTAATGCCATGAGGAGAAACACGCTGGGGTGATTTCTGTGCAAAATTATGGCCAAATGGCTACCAGAGACATATTTCTTGTACAAAAGCCAATCCTACAAGTATCCTATAGTCCAGAGGGTTGATGAAAGAGACAAAGAAGGTAATAAACTGGGTTCAGATGAAGATGAATTGGAGATGTATTTGTATGGAGTCAGTGTGTGTCTTAGGACGATACTGGAAAACTGAGGAAGAGAGAAGCTGGAGGAGATAATTTCTCAACTCTGGACTGATGCACCCGTGTTTAAGAGCTCTTCACAGATATCGTCTAAGCATCTCTGAACTCCGTAGTGCCACCGAACACAGAAATTAGTGCCCAAAGAGAAGATGTTCTCCCTTTCCCTCTCAATGTGTCATGTTGAATATAAGGGCCAAGAAGGGAGCTGAGAGTTCCAAGCAATCCAACATCCAAAAGTCTTTTCTTCAAGTGAAAAATGAAGGCCCTTAGTCTTATTCCACTGGTTAAAAGTTAATAAGCACATACGCATGCACAGACACACACACTAAAGCTTTTATAAATAGGCCAAAAGAAATAGAACAAAGTATTAACAGGGCTTGTTCTCCAGTGAGAACACTATGGGTTATTTTATCTTTCTTCTTTCTATTTTTCTATATTTTCTACAGTAGGCTTATATTATTTTTCAAATAAAAAAAATATATTTAAAAGTCTTCTGCCTTTACTAACAATTCTTTCCCACTGACAAAGACTTCCATGAAAATATAATCTGTGTTGGTCAGAGGAGACCGTGGGGTTAAAAAGGTGCTGCAATAGGAAGGGAAGAAAACAGAGTCTTTGTCTTCAGGGCTTTTCGAGCCTTTTATACTTTTTTCTTTTCTCTTCTCAGAAATGTGAGCGTGACCTCTTGCCCAGAGAAATGACCTTGGATTTAAATTTGAAATGCTAGCACAATCTAAATGCCTGAAAAGGGGCACCGCATTCAAGAACACAAGGTGAAGTGTCTGTTCTTTGTTGACATATGATGCATCCATCAGATCACTTGCCAGAAATGGGCTGTTGAATCCCTCCACCTCTGACTGCTGTAGAAAGCACATCTTGTCCCCCTCCCTTGTCCTCCAAGTTACAGCAGCCAGAGTCTCCCAAGGTAGGACCCAGAGTGCAGCCCAGAGCAGGCAGGTCATCACTGGAGGCGAATTCACCCTTTCATTTTATTGCTTTCTTTTATAATATCTGTTAGAATGGTCAGTTCATGGGCCTCTCAATTAGCCAAAGGGTCTATGTTTTCACCTGTTTGCTTGGCTGTCAGTCAGAGACAGAAAGAAATTTTCCCCTTTAAAGTTTTCTTGTGTTTTTTTGTTTTGTTTTGTTTTGTTTTGTTTTGTTTTGTTTTGTTTTGCTTTGTTTTTTGTCTGTCTTAATATCTTCAGTAATAGAGTAAGAATTTGTACCCCGGCCCCCATGAAGTGACATGACATCTGAAATTTGCTTTAAAATATTCTACCAAAGATGAAAAGGCTGGAGGAGAGGACAGTGGCAACTAACAGGCTCTCCCTACAGGCTATTAGAGACCCCCTCTCTTCTCTCTAAAAGAGAGAAGCTAAAACATCCTCTCTTCTATTAAACTCCCTTTAAATAATCCTTGTTTTCACATTTCTAATCTTCTCTTTTATAGATTTGGCAGGACTTTTGACCTATTTTGTTCATTTATAGCACATCCTACGTGGACGTATCTGGCAGCATCCTATAGAATGTGGGTGTGCTTACTACCCATACATTTCAGCTTTCGCATGTCAGCCCAAATTCTCAGACATCAAGAGAGGCATGTCAGCATTCTAGTACGGTCACATAGGTACATTACAAATTTTGCTCACAAAAAAAGAGTAAAATTTCTCTTCACGGATAGCTCACTACCTAGTCTGGCTACCATTAGTAGAATGTAACAGATTTTCCATATTGTTGAGAACCAGTGTTGACCTTGGGATTCATAGGGAAGATAAGATGGAAATTTGAAACCAGAAAATGTCAAAAAGGCTTCTAGAGAGTTACCCAAACTTAATTATGGAAATAAGATCTTATTGTATAAAGATAAAGAGAGGTAGGTATTGAATAAAATATCTGTATTCGGTCTCAAAACAAGCGACTTATTCCCACAGGAAAAAGAAAAACCTGACCCTACTAAGAGTACCTGAGTTGAAAAGACACATCTTCCTTTATCCCTACATTATCTTCAGTCTCAAATATACTATTGCTTTCTTTTACTAGAACATTTTTAAATGTGGTACTTAATTACCTAATCAATCTTTTTACTCTCCCAAATAATATATGCTGAACTACTTTTTAAACTGCCAAATGATGAACAAATATAAGACATCATGATCATTAAGTTGACAAATAGGCTTATATTATTTTTAAATAATATAAAAATATATTATTGACATTAAGTTGACAAATAGGCTTATATTATTTTTATAAATCTATAAAAAATCTATTTTTATAGATTTAAGCTCCTTTTTATGATCAATGTAAACACTTCCTGTGGAAACTCCATTTCTTCTTATTTCTTTGTTAATATGCTGGTACTAAGACACGCTAAGAAAAATACAGATGTGAGTTTTATGCTCCTATACTTGCCACAATGTAATAGTGTGGCAAGGAGGGGAAATTGATCAAATTAATGCCAAGAACTACGTTAGCTGCTTACTTGAACTTTAAGAAAGACTGAATGAATGTACCGCCTTCTGCAATGCTATTTTTAAGAGGGTTTTGCTTTTAATCACTCAGTTAGGAACCTGAATTGAGTACCCACCACACAGCATTGGTAGGTAGCAGATACCTAGAAAGGGATAACTCATAATATGAATGCTAAAGAATAGATCCCCATGAAGGAAGCTTACAGTGTTAAGAAAGTAAACAGATCAAATAAACAGTTTATGAGGGCCAGGTAGGGCATCCCTAGAGCTGAAGTAAAGTTAAACTTAGATATCCAAAGTCCATTGAAGGCATTTCTTTCTTACTTCAGAATCACAGGGAAGAAGAACAACTCATAAAATAGCAGCATCAAAGCCTCCTTCACATGGAAACATTCCCCCAGCAACATCTCTATTCTTTGATAGAATTATTTCCCTTGCTGAAAGTTCACAGTATGAGAGTGGCCGATTTCACTCCTCTAATGTTCAATGGATACAAAAGTACTTTGTAATGGGAAAGATTTACACATATGATTATTCAGAAAGATTTTCTTGGTGAAGACTGTTTATCCTCCATCCATCTCAGGCCAACACTAAAATTAAGTTTGCAATAACACCAGATAAATAGTATTTATCTAACTCCACCTCTCACCAAAGAAGTTTAGCCCCTATTTAATTATTCAAAACAATCCACGAAGTGTTTCATATTAGCTTTAAAATAGAACAAGCTAGGCTATGAAACAGAGTTGGAGACTTCAAACACAATCCTTTGTCTATGATGTAACACCTGCCACATCTCTCCTTCCTGCTCCAGAAGTATCTATGCTATTTCTTGAAGTTCACTGGGAAATGTCCTTGAAAGCTGCCTCTGTTTCACGTAGAGACTGGCTCCTTTTTGAGGCCTCCTTCTTCATTCTCTTCCCTGTTCTAGGGGTAGTCTGGCAGTCCCTTCACTGAAGTGGGAAAGGGGCTCTTAGCAGTCTTGAACAGCACATGATTATACATAAGCTATAAAGCAGGAGTTGGTTGTATTCTTAGAGTGTTAACAGAAACTAAAAGCACTCCTTTTAGTTGTGTTTCCTTCTTTCTCACAGCTCTTGCATGAGTCCTTGGAAAGAACATTCAAAGAATCTGCTGAAGTAGCCCTCTCCCGTGATCCATTGCTAAAGATCCAAGTTCTGTCCCCCGAATGTGTCCCATAGGAGGAATTTCTACCCTTGAGTTTCGGAGTCCCTCTTGCAAATACAGCCTCAGTGGGGGTGTGCCATGGTGCTCCAGGCTCCCAAGGTAAGAACATCACAGGTCAGCAATGCTCCACTCCCACCCCTTCCTCCCTCTGTCTTTGTTCAGGGCACAACTTCAGACACTAGAATTTTGGCAGCATAGTTGAAGGGATTAAAAGGCTCAAAACAACAGTAAACAAGTTGGCAATAATTATAACACAATTGCTACATGATGTCTCTCAGTGGATATGAAAGCTCTCCCAGTTATCACGCTATTCATTTGGTCCCCCTTGAGCATTACTACACTATTTGAGTAGAATCATTTCCTGCCCTAACAGTCCCTTTATAGACTCAAGATTCAGAACTCTGGCATGTTTCAGCACACACGTGATGATTTTGGATGCCACATTATACATATCATACTCTTAATGACACTTTTGATTTAATGTTCCAATTATGATATAGCTGTAAGAGTAGAGCTTTAGATAGAAAAAAAAAATTCACAGATTGATCAAAAATTAGCAAACCCTAAAAACTGAAAGCAAATGAAACAAAGAAACCTGTGTCTGGGTCGGTGACAAATCTACATACATTGAGGGGAACCACTCTGAATTTCACTGAACATCTGTAGTAATATATCCTAAGAGGACACACACACACACACACACACACACACACACACACACACACACACACAGAGGCTTAAACAAAACAACTAACAAAAATCTTAAACTCTGTAGTAATTAATTGTTGGGATAGGTGTGGTGGTTATTCTGAGACTATTGGATGCGCACTGTAAAATAAAGCAAATTGGTAATTATGTCGATGTCACTGCAAATTGATTTTTAGCACTGAAAAAAAAATACAGGTGTAATATTATTATGAGTAAGTTAAAATTCTGTTAGTCCTAAATGTGAATCAGAAGAATCTATTTAAATCCGTGATACATTTTATCTTAAAGACGATATACAGATTTCTTAGCTCTTTATGAAAAAGACCTAGAAACAATGACTAAATCACTAGCCATGAGCCCCCGAGAACTCAAACCAAGCTTTAAATACCAATTTCTACTAGAAGGAATCAGGGTTCCTCATATAAAAATGACCCCAGTTGTGAGGCAGGAGATGCACATGGAGAGCCTGAAACATTCCACAGAGCAAGGAAGTCACCAAAGACCCCTGAGTCCATGCCAAAAGAATTCAGTAACCAACTTGAAGAAGCTCCTACTGGTCAATGTGAGAAAAATGAGAGCATCATTAAAAATAACAACTGCAACAAACTGAAAGGCATGAAATGTGTTTAAATACATGAGTGCATAATAATACTAAAAAAGGAAAAAAACTTAATTGGTCACCATAGGTAGATGCTAAGAAACTCATCATTTTGAAAACTATGAATCAAGGTTTTCCTTTACAAATTGTACCACAGGTAGCCAGTAGATGAAGAAAGATTCTTTTTATAGAATTATTCTACTAGTAAATGAGGATGAAAGGACCAAATGAGAATATTATTTCCTAAAATTAAATATTATTCCATAAGGAATTAATGTATCTAGGCAATAATCATTCGTGATTGTTATCCTCCAAAGGGAGACCTGATAATATATGAACACTGAAGGAAATACATAATATCACCCAGAAAATATTCTTGCTCAAAAATGGAATCTGAATCTGATCAAACTTCTAGATCTAAATACCGAGTTAAAGTAAATACAAGGGTAGAAAAACATGTTAAACACCCCACAGGATTCAATCATCAATGTCAAAACCTTTATAAGACAATCTAGTTTCTTCAACAAATACACTGCAAGGAAAATAAAAGGAGAAACTCAGCAGCCTGGGGAGAATTGAGATATATGAAGTAAGTGCAATTTATTTCTTTACTTAGATTCCTATTCACAATGCAAAGAAATTATGACACTATTGTGAAAATTTTGTATTAAAGAATTATTATTTGCAGTATGAAAATGATATTGTTATGTTTTTTTAAAGTGTCTTTTTCTTTCGAGATAAATGTTAACATGATAGGATGCTGAGATTTGTCTCTAATCTAGAAGTAGTAAGGAAGTTAGAAGAAATAAAATAAGATCGAGTATTAGTTGATAATTTCTAATCTAAGTGATAGATACATAGGAATTCACTGTGTTCTATTCTCTTTAATTTTGATTATATTTGAAAATTTTCAGAGTAAGTTTTTTAAAAGGTACATGTATTTTAAATGAGGTTGAAATGAATTAGCTCTTTGGGGAAAAATCAGTTTATATAATATCACATGCCAAAATAAATTTCAGATGAATTCAATAGTTAAATAGTTGTATAGTTAAAAGGAATCATAAAAAATGAAAACTATATAGATGAATAAGTATTTGTATCTTGATAGTCATAAATTTTCCATCTTAAAAGCAATGAAATAAATCACAAAGGAAAGTATATTGACTACATAAAAGTTTGAAATTCATGTCTTTAAAAACAAAAGGTCGTGAAAAATGTTTGTACCTACTATATGACAGTTTTATGGTTAATGTTAATTCCTTTATAAAAGATATGCACAAATCAATAAGAAACACACAGAGATCTCAAGGAAAATGGGTATAAAAAATTCACAAAGCAGAAAATACAAATAGCTAATATAGAATAGTAATCTTCATGAGTAATTAAATGCAGATTAAAATAGAATTTATAATTCACATATTTTTAAATGTATATTTAATACTGGCTTGGATATTTTTATGTAGGCACTACAGTAGGCTGCTATTGAAAATAAAAATCAGTACAAATTTTCTATAGGATAACTTTGGCAATATGCATTAAGAAACATTAAAAAAAGTTCATACTTTCTGAGGTAGTCACTCTACTCCTAGAAAATCAAGGGAAGTACAGTAGATTATGTGCAAAAATGTCTGCAGCTGCCATCGTTCTTCTCAGTATTCAGGCCCTTCTCAAGGTGACTTTGCCTCTCCTTCTAACAGAAAGAGGTGAAAGCTATTTCTCCATGCTTTGAATCTGGTTTTGGTGATGGTATTCACTTTGGCCAACGGGACTTGAGAAAATGTGACATGAGTCAAAAGACTTAAAAATTACCTATGAATAGGGCTTACTCTCTCCTGCTGTTGGGGAGCCTTCTGCTACCATGAATAAGCCTGGACTGGACTCCTGGAGAATGACGGACCAGATGGAGAGAGGCTCAATCATCCCAGTCGTCCCAGTTATCCCATACATGCGTTATGTCATCTTAGACCACCCAGCCCAGCAGAGCCAACACAGACCAGAAAAACAGATTCTCTATCTACAAAATCACAAAAAATAATAGTTTGTTCTTTGAAGACATTAAGTTTGAAGTGGTTTCTTAATAAAAGCTAAATTATGAAAGTAATCAAAAAAATTGTCTATGTCCAAAATATTCATTTCCATATTATTTATATTAATAAACTAGAAACAACCTAAATGCCTATGAAGAAAAAATGGTTAATCATAATAGCAACTGCAGAACTGAAAATGGTAAAAGCATTAAAAATCATGTTTTCAAAATACAATGATATTTTATCATTTATAATTTCAATAATATAAAATTTTAATATTAAAAATGTTTAAAATGGAAAATTAAGAAAGTAGATTATATAATTATATGTAAAATGCTATTTTCGAATATGCAAATATGTGTGCATATTGTATCACAGGTAAGAGATTTGACCTGAAGACTTATTTTTAAAAACCACTGTTTTAAAATTTGCATGCAGTATCTCACTTTATCTTCGGGAGACACTTCCTGGCTTCTATCTGGTCCCTTGAAATTATGCAGTGTAAAGCAAGAGTGAACATGTAAATGTGTTGAAGCAATTTGCATGCAGAAGGTTCTGACTGAGATGTTCTGTTTAATAAATGTAAAACAGCTGCATTTTAAAATTAAATCTCTGAAGATGGGTTTTTTTAGAGAATATTTGTACTTAAGTGGCTATATACCTTCATATCATTGCTTGTTCTTACATAGATATGAGCAATTTTCTTGCAGAAGGTGTAGCTCACAGATGGAGAGGTATCATTTTCTCTTCATCCAACATCGGAAAAGACCCGGAAATCAAGGTCCATGCTGGGCTTGATGCAGCAATAACCTAGACTTTGGAAATGTTCTCTAAGACAAGTATGAAGGAATCATTCGTCACCATGGCCAGATAGACCACCCGCTATGGGTGGGTTCGGGTCTTCCATTCTCTGACAAGAATGGAAGTCCCCACTTTCAATCATTCCGTAAAAGGGATTAACACAGGGGCAGTCAATGAAAACTGAAGAAGGAAACTCTGAGACTTTACTGGAGTGGGGGAAGATTTCCATTTCCTTTGAGGCTAGGGCCAGTTCACCTTTACAAGCGGGCATTTCTAGAAGCAGCTTTATGTTATTTTCTGTGCCACATTTCTCTTCTGTATCCCGTAAACTTTGATAAATTCTTCTGAAAAACATAGCCTGCTCTCAGCACTGAGAAAGTATGAAGGGCTGTCAAAAGAATTGGAAGGGATGAGCAGGGTCCTATCTTGAAAGGTGGAGTGGAAGCACCAGGGAGGACTGGGGTAGGGATCATCAGACTGGTCGTGTCAGTGGGCCATGGCAGACACAGTGTGTTTATATGCAGTGGCGGTCAGGGCAGGTGAGGGTCTATTGTTTCTGAGCATTTATGAGACCAAGCCCCGGAAAAACTCTCAGAGCTGCTGAAGGACATTTCCTGGCAACCACACAGTTGGAACGCACATTAAAAACAAAGGTTAAAGAAAACTAAGGAGGTGACCTTACTTTGTAGCTGCAGGCAAATAAAGGCTGCCTGGGTTAATAGCTTATATGCAAATATGTAAACGTTTGTGCAGGAAAGAAAAGAAGACTAGAAGGACATGCACCAATATATGAACTAACTGGGTCAATTCTTGCTACAGGAGTCTTAGAAATTTTTTCTTTTCTTTTGTATACTTTTAACATTTCTGCAAAATTTCTACCATAATAATCAGAACGAATGTTACTTTTTAAAACTTAATAAGTAGTCTTCTTTTAGCATAAAGTATAGATGTCTCAAAGGTTGAAGTTTCCCAGAACTCTCTGTCTTATCCTGTCTGCTTCAGAGATTGTCCATCTCCTGGAAAGTCTTTATTTTGTATTCACGGTGATATCATTTCTCTTTCTCATTCCCTTAATCTCTTTTCAAATTTTCTCTTCCATGCTGCCACCCTTAGGTTTTTTCAGGATATCATACATTTTCATAAAGGTCTAAGTTAAAGTAATGCAACTATAATCAGTAAGAATCCAGTCACTAGCCAAAAAGTTGAGGAACGTGTTTTGGATGTTTTGGCCTTCCCTGGAATCTACGAAATCATTTCATTCACACAGCCCTTAGATACGACAGAATTTTCTTTTTAACCTTCATCATATATAAAGCCAGATTCTTTTAATTTTTTTCGAGGTTAGGATTGCAAAGGGCTTGACGAATGGCTTGTAGGACCTTCTTTCCTCCAGTACTCTGGCCTAGGGCTACTTTGCAGCAGCAACATACAGAGACTGACGACCACTAGCTCGCATCCGGAAAGCCTGGCAGCTAAGGCCAGCCCAGAGCATCTTGCCTTTTTCTTCAGAACACTCTGCAGAAGGAAATGACTGGTAAGTCCCTGAATCCTAACAGAAACTAATGAGTTCATCCTTCATTTTCTGTCACAAAGCCCATATGTAAATGCTAGTGAACTTGGGGAAGGTGACACGAAAAGTGGAGGAAAGGGTACAGATAGGAGAAGTCATGTTCCTGAAAACAAATTGCCTACTTTACAACTTGACTGAGGAGAAAGTTATCAAACACAGAGAACAGATACCGCCATTTTCCCTTCATGTGCAAACGGCAGCCTTCATCATTCAACCAGGGCTCTGTCTCTGCCCAAACCCAGGACAGCCTCATGGCCTTTCTCAGCATATCACTACAGGCAGCCAGTACCAACTGATTGGGGTCAGCATGGGAAAGGACAATCCTCTGCCATGCCCAGCCTGAGGCAAACATTCTCCTTCATTTGTAGTGTACCCTCAAAATAAGATGTCTCAAAATAGTCAGAAATGTAAGCAGGAAGTATGTGATTATGGCAAGATGAGTAGCATCCCCAGTGTCAGGCTTAGGTTAAGCGCAGAATGTAAGTCAGCCAACAGACAGAGGGACAAGAGTGCCTTTAATGAAGCAAGGAATAAAAGCCAAGCAGTTTGCATCTCATAAACCCAGTAAAAACACATCCCTGAGAGAAGATGAGTATCAACCTCATTTTATAGATGAATAAACTAAGGTTCAGAAAGTTTATGCCATGATTCAAGGGGCAGAGCAAGGTGGGATCTGAACCCGAGTCGGTCTGATTAGAAAACTCATGTACTTGCAATGACACTAAATTGCAAGCATCTAAAAGATAAATATACCATGATTGATTGGGCTCATGTATAGATCGGACCCCAGATCACATAATCTCAAAAAGACTGCACCGTCTAGGGCTAGGGCTGAAGCTAAGAGATCACGGGGTTGTTCAGAACTCAGAAGTGTCTTGCCTCATCCTGAGCAAAGAATAGAGTTTAATCTTTCAAACGAAAACTCTCATCTGTACATGGTTAGATGGAGATTTTTACCAGCCACTTCAGTCTCACCTTAATCACTGTGCAGCTCCTCTCTAGCTATTATCTGTTAAGCTTCTCTCTTGCTTCCTGAATATTTCATACGTGAAGTAATGGAACACAGAGCTGTGGGCTGTATACTACCCTTTTGGTTTCCATTTAAATTTACAGCTTGCCGGTACAAAAAGAGTCCCGGGGCGCTAACTAAGGTGGTGATTATCCTGTCCATCAATTAGTTTGCATTTCGACACAATGTTCATGGCTCCTTTCCACTCCCTCATAACAAAAGGCTGCTTAACTCAACACATGCACACATACATGCTTTCTCCCAGGCATTTTTACTGAGTTACAGAGTGTGTGTCACCCAGATGTGCCTGCCACAATACATTAGTTGTATTGGAAAAATTACCAGAAACATACTTATGCTAGTAAACTCCCACAGCTGAGACCAGTTTTTCACTACAATACTATTTTTTTCACCACCCTACTCTAAAATTAATTATCCTGTTACCATGCTACATTCCTCTCCACATTTAAAATTTGTGAGCTAGGAAATCTTTGATAGTTTTCCACTGAAAATCACTTTTATGAAAACTTCATTTCTGAATATAAAACTCTGTACATTTTAGATGATTATGATAATAAGGAACAAGGAACTATAAGTGGTACAGAGGTAGGGTTGCTAGACAAAATACAGAATGTCCAGTTAAATTTGAGTTTCAGATAAATAACGACTTCTTTAAGTGTAAATATGTCCCATGCAATACTGGGACATATACTAAAAATTAATCGTTGTTTATCCGCAACTTGAATTCAACCGATGTCCTATATTTTGATTTATGAATTCTGGCAATTTTATACAGACAGAGAACAAGGAAGGAGGACAAGACTCACAGGTATTACAAATACTTGGAAGCTGACATAACAGTGCAATCTCTTAAAACAAATATTCTGAACGGGCATAAGTTTCCTATCTCTAATTTATGCATTGCGATCATTTTAAAAGTAGAGAAAAAAAGGATTTGGGAAAATGAATGAAGATATTTCAAAGGCCATGGAGGTTACTGGGCATTTTCTGGGAGGACGTTTTCTTGAGATTCTAGGAATCCCCAGTCATATGACCATCAGTCTGCCAGGATTTCCAAAATAGAAACAAATTACCCTGATAGTATGAGAGAATAAGGGAAATACTCTTCCAAATTGAAAATGAAGGTTCATATAGCTTATGTAGTTCTAACAATTTTTCTAAGTCGATCTTCAATTTTTGAATAAAATCTGGTACGGTACTCCAAGTTCTACCAATGTTCTCATAATCACTAAAGACAAATACCTTAATTAAATAATCAATGAATTTGTTGAAGGCTATCAAATATAGTGTTATGCTCACAATTACGGTAAAAAAGTGAAAAAATTAGTTTGTACCCAAGAAATATGAGAGAGATACAAAAATAGCTATGATAGACAGCACAAAATAAATGCATTATATAAAAAGCATGAATAAAGTACTAAGAAGGCAGCTGGACATGGGAATGGGTCACCCCTTCATCAAGGTGAAATCTGAGCCTAACCTTGAAGGAATGATATTGTTTCAATACACAGGCAGTGAACAGCAGATATTCCAAGGTTATGAACAAAGACAGAAGAGTGAAACAATATCATAGTCCAAGAAGCAGAGAGTAGTGCAATGAGTAGAGAGTTTGGTAGCTGAGAAAGTTGGAGAAGGAGTAGCTAAGAATCATATTATGGAGGAATTGTAGTGCTAAGATTATACATTTTGGCAGCAAAAAGGTGTCAAAGATTTTCAAGGGCAGGAATAGTTATATGATCTGTTTTTTAGAAAGATTGCATAGAAAACAATGTGAAAGCTAATCTGCAGTTTTTGAACATCAGAACACTAGTTTAGGAGTATGCCGATTGTCAAGAGTTATGTTTATACCAAATTAGAAGCACACAGGAAAGAGAGCCATTAAAGAAGACTGACAATGGCTGGTCAGAAAGATAGAATAATGAGAAGAAACTGAAGTCACAGAAGTCAGTGACAGGGAGAGGTTAGCAAAGAAATGAAAGCTCTCAAGTAGGCAACGCCTAAGAAGGAGGCAGTTGGATTTAGTAAGAAAGCATCCTGGGCAGAATTTTCAGAGAGCAATTTTAGATCAGTAGGAAAGGCAAGGGTCTGGTTAAGGAGTAAATGGAAGCATTTCTGCTTCCAGCAATATAACTGATAAAACTCAGCATCCCTTTTAAATGCATATCTCATTTGAAAAAAAGGGGAAAATCCTAGGAACTAAAACAAAACAAAACAAATCAACCAAACAAACAAAAAAGGAAGCAGAAAACCAGAAAGGAAAGCAAATGCTGGATCAGTGACGATGTTGATGGAATTTCCCTATTCCCGGGATGTGGAGCCACTTGGGCAACAGGACACAAAGCTCTACAAGGTGGGGAGCTAGCACATAGATGCCCACAAAACCCAAGACCTTTGAGAGTCAAGATGTTCCATAAAATGGTAGATTAGGAAAATAATTTTTTTACTCACCTACAAAGGAAGACAATATGAAAATTTATGATATCAGCTTCAACTCTTGCTAGGAAAAGAAAATCTCACTATCCCCTAGCTATTAGTAGCCAGATAAAATCTAGGACAAATATCTCATGGGACATAGTTAATGCTAAAAAATATTATTTATTACTTATCTGAAAATAAAGTTTAACTGGGTGTCCTATATTTTTATTTCCTAAAAGTGTCAAATGAACCTTACCCTCCCTCCCCCCAAACCAAGAATTTTTAAACACAGGCCAATTCCATGTGAGCTTGGGGCTCAAATTCATACAAACATCAGGGTTTGTAAAACCACAAGCCAAAATAGTAAGTGAATGTTGTCCTGATTTGGTAACATCCGAAGTGTTTAGCAGAAGCAAATGCAAAGGAATAACCGCCCACTCAAACTCTCAGGATTGCCACAGATAAAGAGCAGTCAGCGTAAGTTTTCAATTCAAACATTATACCTAAAGAAACAGGAGAACAGGAAAAGAGTTTATAGAAATAAAAATCATGAAAGTAGACTTCCCAGGACTCCATACATCCTAATTTATACGAGATAACAAAACATAAACAATCTTAAGAGAGAATCAAATCAGACTTACTGACATTAAAATATAATCATTGAAGCATAATTGAAATATAATCACTAATATGGTAATAACTGTGTGTAGTGTCGGATGGGTACTAGACTACTCAAGGGGATCACCTGGTAAATTATATAAATGTTTAACTACTATGCTGTATATCTGAAACTAACATAAAATAATATTGAATGTCAAGTGTAATTCAAAAATCAAAAAAGTAAAGGGAGAAAAGTGCAGAAGAATAAGAGGTTCAAATTTCCAGGTATAAAACAAATGACCCATAGGGCAGGGGTCTCCAACCCTCAGGCCACAGACTGGTACCAGTCCGTAGCCTGTTAGGAACCAGGCTGCACAGCAGGAGGTGAGTGGTGGGCAGGGAGAGAAGCGTCCTCTGTATTTGCAGCTGCTCTGCAATGCTAGCATCACCACCTCAGCTCCACCTCAGATCATCAGGCATTAGATTCTCATAGGAGCACTGGTCCCTGGTGCCAAAAAAGGTTGGGGATCGCTGCCATAGGGAATATAGTCAATAATATTGTTATAGCATTGTACGGTGTCAGATGGCCACTGGACTTACCATGGTAATCACCTCTATAAGTATATAAATGTTGAATAACTATGGTGTATATCTGAAACTAATATTGTATGTTAGCTATATTTTAATAAAAATTTTTAAAACAAAATAAATATAATTATTGAAATTAAATATTCAGTGGGGGTTTAAAAAGCAAATTAGACAGAATATAGAAGAGAGAATTAATAAACTAGAAGATATATTTTTTAAAAATTTATAGAATGTAGCAAATAGAGCTAATGAGATGAGAAATATAAAAAGTTTTACAAGAAATTGAAAATAAAGTGAAATTTAACATATACCTAATTGAAGTTTCAGAAGAAAATAGTATTGGAAAATATATATACCAAAAAATGTCCTTGATGAAAACCACGAAGAATTTTTTTTAATTTAAAAATTTTTTAATCTATACAAAGACATACAATGGTAATACTAAAGGTCATAAAGGTAAATGTGAACTTAAAAGCAGCCAGAGAGAAAGTAACTTCAAAATACATATATATTCAAATAACATTGACAAAGGAGTTAAAATTAAAATGATAGCAAACCCCTAGGAAGACCAGGTATTGTAGGCATAAAAAATAAAAAAATAAAGGATTGTAAACTGACAAAGTCCTTGCAATCTATGAGGTCAACCAAGGGTTGCCTCGCCTAAAAAAAAAATTAAAATTTAAAAATAAATAAATAAAAAAAATAAAATAAAATAATAGCAAATCTCTAAGGAGCCATGAGAAAATAACTTTAACTTACAATTCTGTACCTACCTAAATGCTCACTCAAGAATGAAGTTAAAGAAAATATACTTTCTAAAAAACAAAAATTTTAGACTTTACCATGCATAGACTATCACTGAAAGAATAACTACAGAAAGTCTGAAATAAATATTGAACAAAGAAATTAATCAAGCAGTAAAAAAATAATATGATAGTATCAAACTAGGGAAGTATAAAAACAAGACAGAATTAAAATATTGTATAACAATAAAGATTTTATGAGTCTTTTTTTATAAGGAAGGGGATAGTTATTAGATTAAGTTAAGAATGCATATAGAATTTTAAGGGTAACTAACTATTAAGAAAATAGAATTTGTCTTTTAATAAATAAAATAAAAATAAATTAAGACAAAACACACTAATTAAGAATAAAAAAGCTCTTTGAAACTAGTCTTAATAATTACAGATGTCATTATGTTCAAAGGTTTAACTTGTGTTAATCACAATACCATTTAAAAGTTTTTAAAAAGTATAACAAACAAAACAACCATAGAGTGGGAGAAACATTTGCAACATAATAGATGTATACAGAGTAAATATGGAGAATATGAGAGGCCTACAAGTCAGAAATAAAAAAACAAACAATTCACAGAAAGAATATGGAAAAAACATGGGGAAAAGCAATTCATAAAAGAAGAAACATAAATGACCAACAAATATAAGGTAAACCTGCTCAATATTAATCATAATCAAAACACCTCTCTGAGGTACCTCCTCATACCACCTATCAAATTAGTAAAAATTAAATTTGGACAATTCAATTGTAGAGGATGAAGTGCAATGAGAATTCTATGTATTACTGGTTGGAGCATAGTTGACTCAATTATTTGAAGAACAAATGGTAACCTCCAGTAAACCTGACACAGCCTAATTCCGACAATTCAGCAACTCCACTCCTAGGTGTATACCCTTAAAAACTCTTGCACGTGTACACAAGGAGACACAGTCATGGCAACACTATTTGAAACAAGAGAAAAAAAAGGTTTATAATGACAAGTGATCAATAAAGAACTCTCTCTTAAATTGCCTGGTAAGAAGCTAACTGGATTAGAGGCTTCCTCCCAGTAGGAGGGGCTGCATTTCCCATGTCCCCCAACCTCTGGTGTTAAACAACTTATGCACCCAGCAACTGCAAACAACTCACACTTCATCCTCAGACTGCTTGACACTAAAGCAGTCTAACTGTCCCCAAGTCCTCCTGGGTTCTTCTTCTCCTGTTCAGCTAACAAAAAGCGAGAGCAACAGGGTGAGAACACCCCACTAGTGGAAACTCTGTGCAGGAGACCCATCCGACAGTGCATCCAAATGCACTCAAGCTCAAGTACACCTCTGGAAAGGGCGCTGAGAGACCCCCTTTGACCACTTTCCTGCCCATGAGTCCCTGTTTGCACCAAGTGATAATGCTGGTATCTGCCCTGACCCCTGCATACAAAAGTTGCAAACAAACTAAGTGTCCAACAACAGTAGAGTGATAATTAAATTGTGGAATTTCATACAATGGAACACCATCATCATGGATGAATCTCGCCAACACAATAATGAATGAAAATACCAAGATACCAAGCAAGTTACAGAAGAATACGTACAGAGTAATACCATTTGTATAAAGTTTAAAAATATGGAAAACAATATGACATAGGGATTAGGCATGCATACATATTTAGTATACATATCTACTATAAAAAATGATATGAGAATGATAATTACCCAATCTAAACTCCAGATAGTGTTTGTATCATTGTCTATTAGGAGAAAGCGAGATGCAATTAGGGATAGGCACACAAAAGAGTCAATTTTATTGGTAATGTTTTCTTTGTTAAGCTGAATGGTGATATGTGGGTCTTTATTGTGTTCTTCTATAGACTTTCTTGCCTTAAATCTTTTATAATAAATGTTTCAAATGAATGGGTATGAGGTAAGGAAGCCGAGTTAGTACGTATCACTCTCATAAAAGAGGAAATTAACAGGGGATGAGGAAAGTTTCTTTTAGATTAGGGAGATGTAGGGCCCCTCATTCTCCAGGTTGTTCTGAAGTCTTTCTATAGCACTGAGATGCCTATAAATAAAATCACATTTTCACTGGCTCAGGAGGTGAACTATACAATAGTTTTCTTTTAATTAATCAAATAAACTTCTGCACAACAAATATTCATTCTGCTTCTCTTGTAATATGCTGAACGACTCCTACACACAATATTACTTCACTTGAAAATAAATCACTTTCTAGATTACCTATTCAAATGCCATATTTTAGGCTAGAATTGCACTGATGTTCATAGAATATACTTTTGGCTCATATGGTAGCTCTGTCCATAAATGTGTGCCCAGTGATTAAACAGAATAAGTACAAATATCGTAAAGAATTAGTGTGCTTAAATGGCTCAAATTCACGTTGATTGAACCAAAGTACAACTTCCAACAAATACGAACCACTATAAATCAAACACTATGCTAGGCATCAGGGATGCGAAGACCTAAGAATTGCTTCCTAAGAATCTATCCCAAACTTGTATCATAACTTTTATTACCTCTTATGGAAATGACTCCCCATTCTCCTATGCCCTTTTTGAAAATAAGGATTTTGCTCAATTTCTCTTAATTCTCATTCAGCAAATAGGCATAGATATAGGTAGATAAAGGTGATTTGTTCATTTGTAGAGTCAAATAGATGCTTTCTGGGGGTTTTCTGATATTTGGGGATCTTTTGCAATTATATGCATCTCTGTTCATATGGAATCAGATATTTATTGCTGTAAGAGCAGCAAATGTTAGCAACAAAATATTTCTGATTTCTCATAGGAAAAGGTTCCAATTATTTTCTTTCCTTCTACTGTCTTATTGAAGTTCTTTCCCCCTTAAACCAATAATAGATTGCTTTATGAGAAAATATATACAATTCTAATTTTATTTTAAGAGACATATTATTTTTACCTTTCTCAATCACCCAGTGACTTCTTCTACAGCTGCATCTGGTTCTGTGTTTTCTGGCCACCAAGGGTGAGGTGCCTCAAATTTCGTCTGTAATCCTTGCCCATTGCAGGAGGCCAGCAAAGAGCTGGAAAGACTCTGGAAATAGGGTTTCTAGAGCAGGCCAGAGTCATGCATCAACTGCCCTGTCCATGGCCATCCCCTGCTCTTGCTTGACTGTGCCCTGCACTAACAGACTGGGAAATAATGAAGACAGCAGTAAGCAGAACTTCCTGCCAGGGCAGGAGCTTGCCCTCAGGCCATGGCCTGAGAGACTGCTCTGGGAGGCTGTGGTTTGTCCAGTTTAACC
Organism: Pteropus medius; assembly: GCF_902729225.1. Classification (NCBI taxonomy): domain Eukaryota; kingdom Metazoa; phylum Chordata; class Mammalia; order Chiroptera; family Pteropodidae; genus Pteropus; species Pteropus medius. The sequence goes on from NW_024345601.1 coordinate 15,056,855, forward strand.
AGCTCAACCTGAGGGAACCCTGTGCCTCGGCATGTAGGGACTAGAGGGGGTAGCAGGACTACAAGTTAGACATCTGCTTAGCAGAGCCACCTGGAGTTCAGACTCTTTCAGAGTAGGCTCGTTATCCATGAGCTCTGCCATGTAAACGGAAAACCCATTGTAGCAAGATGGCATTCTCCATTTAATGATCAACACATCTATCCTGGTTAAATGCTCGTAAGCATACCAGCCCAAGTCGTATTTAACTACTTTACCCACATGAACATATAGAAAAACTTGTCTTCAGAGTTAGGCAGTATCTGCCTGTTTTTTCTGCTGCAACAAGTCACGGAGTGTGAATCAGTCGGCCCAAAAGGAAGAGAAGGAAAATGTTGTTGATATACCCTTTAAAAAGGAGTTGGGGAGTTAAAATATTTATAACTGGAGCATGGCCTTTGTGGAGTGAGACTAATATGTTTTTCAAGCAGGCAGAACTGTAAAAATTCAAAACTGAGATACTCGTGACATTTCACATTGCCCTGAAATATTGACAGGAAACACTACTTTCAGAGCAACTTTTATAAATTTGAGATAATGTAGTGAGAAACCTAACTGCTGAGGAACTGAATTCCTGGCTTCCAACAGCAGTTAGTCCATTCATTTATAACAGTAAATAAATGTTATGAAAGTTCATGTAGAAAGCATTATCTAAATGGCTAAATATGAAAGGCTTGTATTATGGCCAGGCATGCATTTCTGGCAGAGGAAGTACAGTTTGTTCACAATGTCTTTTTTTAGACTACTTTGAGGAAGAATGTCATCATTGGAATACTACAAACCATAGCAAGTTTCATCTTTTTTTTCTTCACGGAATGAAAAATGACATCAGTTTATATGTCATCTAAGAAGAAAGGAATTTATTTTGTTGAAAGGCATCCAAATCTCCCTCTCTTTGGGAGGCTTTGTTACTGAACACACTTTATCATTGTTAATTATTTGGCCATTTATGGAATTGGCAGCTAAATAAAAATTTGTTTCATCAACAAGTCTGTACTTTTAGGCATATTTTATTGACCTAGTAATTTAATCAATATTCTACATCCATGACAATCTTAAGGAAATGCTAACATTTAAAGCCCCATTAGTCTAAATTCAGTGAAAAAAAAAATCTGCAAAGAAGAGGAAAATCTTATGTACATATATAAAATATCTGAAATTATCTCGGCCAACCTCACAACCACTCCCTGGCTTAAAAACTTTCTCTTTCTCTTATGTTTTCTATAGTAATAAATGAATTCATCCATTTCCCAAGCCGGGATCCCAAGCATCATTCGTGGTGCCCAACCCTAGTCCCTTCATCCATTTGCCATCTGGGCTGTGGCTTCTGATGCTTTAATTGTTCTCAAATAAGATCCCCATTGCCACTTCCTCTGCTCAGTCCCTTGGCATCTTTCACCTGAATTAATCCAATAATCTCCCAACCTCCTATCCATAAATCTTCTTGCCTACAGTTCATTCTCCATTCAACTCCACTATTCTAATTCAAAATTTCTTTGAGGCTCCCCCAGCCTTATATGTAAAGTCTAAAAGTCTCCATGTGGTTCCTAAAGCCCTCCCAATCTGGGTCAGCTTTTCTCACTCTAACCTTTTCATTTGATTCTCCCATTCGCTTTGTATATGCCAACCACAGGGAAACAGTTGTAGTTCTCAACAGTACCATGCTTTCTCTCACCTGCAAGCCTTCATATCTTCGGCTTCCTCTGCCTAGAAAACACTTCTTCCCAACATTCCCGACTGCCTGAAACCTTTACCTGTTGAACTAAGGACTCAAGGCTGGCATTATTTCCACAAAGAAGCTTTCTCTGACATGCTCTGCCCCTACACCTTGGCTAAGTGCTCTCTGTATACTCTCTTGGTACTAAGTGCTTAACGTATGTTTGTGGAATGAATCCTTTACCCTAATAAACATTTATAATCCCATGAAATTTGTGATGTTACCATCATCGTTTTCTTGCGATCTCATAAACATGCCGTGTACATGGCCATCTCCATACTTTTGCCCACACTGTTCACTTACCTCATGATGGTTTCCCTCTTCCTCCGAGAAGATTTCTCTGAACATTTTAACCTTGGCAATATTTTTGACCTCTGGCTTCTGGGACATTTTGCATATGTGTCCTCTCATTTGACATTTATTTATACACAGTGCTGGTGACATCATTTATATTTTAACTTTTGAGTTATCTATTTTTTATGGCTATACAACTAGACCCCTGCCAATTATACTTTAAGCAACTTAAAAACAAGAACAAGGCATTACTTTGTATTCCTCTTCTTTCTCCTCTAAATTTGCATAGTTCAGCACAGTGTACATAACATGTAATCAATCCTTCTTATTTAACATTACTTATATGATTAGGACAAACTAATAGATGAAGAGAAGACTACACAATGTAACAAATATGTTTTATTTTCAAAAGAATAAATTATTTCAAGTGAGATCATAAACAAAATGAGAAATTCATGACTGTGAACATAATTTACCATAGTTTGGCACATAGAATGTAAAGCCTTGGGAAGCAACAGCTGCAATGGAAACTCCAATTATCCTGCCAACAGTGTGAATGCATGCACTCAGCTGTAGGACAAACCAGATGTCAATCAAAAGTGGAATAAAAACAAGATGTACACTCTCTAAACCAATTTGTATGTATATTTAATCAAAGAGCTCACAGTCTATATGGCAACAGGAAAAGCAAAATAAAAGTAAACATAAAAATAATATAAAACACTAAATGTCAGAAGTAAATCAAACTTATCAGTAACACAAAAACTGTAAGTGGGTTAAACTCCCCTAATAACCATCTCCTACTCATCATAAAGAAAAGCCAATTACATGCCTCTTATAAGACATACATGTTAAACAAAGCGACTCTGAAAGGCCTATTCATCCCACAAATATTTTTGTAGATTATCTACTATATATCAACACCGTGCTAAGTGACATAAATGTTAAATGTTAAAAGACAGAGATATACATGGCAAATGCAAGCAAAAAGAAAGCACAAGTCACAATATTAATGTCAAAGAAGCAGTGCTAAAAGCAAGAAGCATTATGTAAAACAAAAAATTGTTTTGTTTGTGTGTCTGTGAATCAAAAATACAATCCACCAGAATCCTCACAGAGAGTCATAAATATACCTATCTATAAGTATTAAGAATATTAATCTAGAACACCTACCTCAGTAACTGCCACATGGTACATGCTCAAAACGTTTGGGTTTCTTTTTTTTAGTATTTGTAATAGTAATAGTAGTATTAATAAGATATGGTAGTCATTAATATTCATGCTGCAGATAACAGAACATCGAAGTACATAAAAGAAAACTTTGGAAATACAAGGAAAAATTTACAGAATCATACTAAGTGGAAATAAGTAGGTTCTACCACATTTCTTTTTGTTCTTGAAGTAAAAAGTGACCAAAGAAAAATGCTACAGGATCTGAATAATAATGACTGATTACATATGTTGTTGTTGTTGTTATTGTGTATATATATGCATTGTCATATATTCTACAAATTCTATGACCCACAAAAAAGTATACTTCCTCTTCCATTGCTCAGGGAACATTTACCAAAGTTGATCATTTACTAAATCAAAATAAAAATCAAACTGCCAAGACAAAAGATAGGCACTATTCTCTGACATCCTCAAGCAAACTGGAAATAAATTATGAAATAGTACCAAACAAAACAAAACAACTTGAGAAGTTATCATTATTCTCCTCAAGAGCGTCTCACATCAAAGAAAATATCAAAACAAAAATTATAGAATGAAATGATGACTGATAGTGGCAACAACACATAGAGAAACTTTTGAGATACAGTCAAAACTGTACTCAAAGGCAAATTAACATAATTTCATTATTCAAAATAGTAAGAATAAATAATAAATGAACAAAGCTTTATATTCAAAAAGGTAGAAATACAAACTTAGAAAAAGCATAAGAAGATTAATACAGATTGAAACAGAAAAAAAATTAAAAACAAGTGTAAATAATTTGAAAATAAACACAAAATCTTATTTCCACAAGAATAATAATAAACTCACCACAAGACTATGAAGAAGAAAATCACAAATATTCACAGAAATTCAAAGTGGACATTAGAATATATGTACACACATATTGAGGAATGCAAATATATAGTATGTGTGAATATACATGGGTTTTTTTGTTTTGTTTTTACCATTTGCTAATCTAGAAAATAGATTATGATTAAAACCCAGTATGAGTTTAGTGACATTTTAAAAGTTTATGATAATACACTAATTCATGATACTAGCTACATATCTATTTATATACATATACATACATATACTACATACTTCTATATAATTTTGAAAAATAGTAGTACAAATATGGCTGTTTGGGATTCATAAGAATTTACACACCCTTCCCCATAACTCTGCAACTCCCTCCCACTCAGAGAGTTCATGGCCCAGAGGCAGGAACAACTGCTGGAGATATCTTCAGAATTCAGGAGAACAAGAAATCTTGAGTGTAAGAGCATAGCCTAAAGGAGATAGTCTCTTGATCTGACAAGTCTGCAAGATTACTCAGGAATGGCTTAGTGACTCACCGTTTTTACAAAAGCAGTGAAAGGCACCTGATAAGTACGTGAAGTTTGGTTCCTATTTTTATACTCTGAAGTAGAAGGACTGTGATTCACTCATGTAATTCCTAATTAGGAAAGACTAAAGAAAAACCAAGTTCTCAAATTTTAATAAAAAGCCATATTATGTATCAAATATACGAAATAATAATCACAAGGCAAGAGAAGGGGCTGCTGAGTGTTTAGTCAGATAGTTATTCACTCTCTAAGAAAAGAGAACACATAGTTCAAAAACATAAACTTCCATTGTCTCTAGTGATGTACATAAATGCAGGGAGATTTACACATAAAATAGTGAACAATGACAATTAAATGGAAAACGGCAACTTATTCATGGAGAATTCACCCATTAAAAGCTTTTCCATGCGAAATGGATTTTGCCCAGAAATTGGTTCTTCATTCCTCCCTATAGTGTGCATTCTTGGTAGCTACTTTCAGAACACTGCCAACTCCATTATACGTTTGCTTTATATAGCTTTCAAGTTGCTCTGCGGTTTTCCTCTGGCCAAAGAACTTTATAAAACCTACTGGGGGAATAAAAGGCACAGACAAGTTGTCTCCCAGTCTTGGAATCTATTGCCTGAGCAGTTTCTATCAAAACTTCAGTTGCTTCCAGGACAGTATAGTGATCTCAGCTAATTATTATTTTTCCATTGAGTTTAGTTGACTGTATGAGGATGAACTGGTGACTTGCATTCAATTCTCTTTGTGTCATCTGTCACCACTCACACTAAGATTTGTTTATCCAGGAAGACCTAGGGACAAGTCAGACCTTGGCCCTTATTAGCTGAGAAAGATTTTACCTTGTGTCTCTGAACCTCAGGTTCCTGATCTTTACTTTGCCAACAACTGGAACATGGGCCTTCAATTCAAAGTACATTAAAGAATATATTGTCAAGCAGCTCTACAATTATTCTCAGATGCATACTCATTTCAAATAAATGCTAAGGTTCTTAAAAATAAAAAGAATGCTTTCTACTCTTTTGCTCCCAACAATGAAGCCCAGTTTATTTCTCCATACATAATGGGCCCTCAGTAGATACATGTTAACCCACCATCATTTTTATGAAATAAACTAGAACATTTTTTAAAAATTAACTTGAATCTCATTTATTAAATACATTTTAAATGTCCTTTAAAGAAAATACTGTTACAAATCACTTTTAATTCATCAATTAATTCAGACATTTAAAATGCAGGCAGAAATTTCTATAAATAATCTTCCTTTTAAAGCTACAAAACATTTTAAAGACTTGATTCAGATGAACTCAGCAACATCTAGGACCAGATACTATAGATCAGTTCATTGCTGTCCAAATGTCCAGGGGCAAGTGCCATATTTAATTGAGCAAATAACATACTTTTGCAAAAATCAGTCTTTGCATCGCTTTCATCCACAGAGAAAAGTGGAAATTAAGATATAGACTTGAGAAAAGAAAGAAAATTAAGGAGATCAGGAGGTTCAGCCCTCCGCCTTTAGGAAAGCACAATATGATTATTACTACCATTTTACTGATCAAGCAACTAAGACCTGGAGTGTTTTGCTCATTTTTCCAAGCTGAATATCTAGTTCTGGTGGTGATTATATGTGACATTATCTGGTCTTTGGGCCTGGAACTCTTTTTGCTACATCGTGTGCAAGTGTAATAAATTCCTCAAATTTCTAGACTCAGGATTACCAAGATGACTTAGATAAATAGTAGCACCTATTCTCAACCTTTTTCCAGTCTTGGGTTAGGAGCACCGACTCCCTGCCTGTTCCATCAAAGGCTCCATGTCCATCCATTCCTTTGGATCTCCCTGAGCAGCTCCTTTTTATACATTCTGAGCTGATGTGGCTCATGTCTTATCTTTTCTTAATATCCTGATTTTGAGTATGGTCACTGTTTCATATTCACAAAGTCATTCCAGTGCCTCGCAGGACAGCAGGCATATATTAGGCACTTAATAGTTTTTGAGTGAGTGATGACTGCCTTGGTGGTGCTGAATTGCCACAAGGAGTAGTTTTATCAGTGAAATTGGTTAAGAAACCACCTGCCCTATTTTTCATCTTCTTTACCATCACAGTGTTTCTTAATTAGGCTGAAAGTGCCAGAACCTTCCATTGGGGTCTTGGGGCATGGCAGACTCATGTCACATAGCAAAAGCATGAGGCTCAGCTACTCAACTAACATTCAAATTCAATCAAAGCTGCCTTCAGCTGACAACTTTAATTGTAGGCAGATACAGGCTTTCATTCACTCAATCATTCAGCTCTAACTTTGGGCTATACCTTCACATTTCTAAGTGAGGAAATTATTTACTCCCACGGCTTATGAGATCATGGCAAGTTTATGAAGAAATATTCTCCCAATGCAGCACCATTCTCAATATCTTACACCTGATTTCACTGTACTGTGAAATTTTTCACTTTTTCTAGTTTGTAGGTTTCCACACAAATATCTGGTTTTACTGTCCTGTTATAGTCAATCAAGGTAAGTGCAAGATACACATTTTTTTTCTAGAGGTGAAATTACATTAACTCAATATAAGCCACCAAACCCATATTGAGAATTCATTTCTGGTTTAGTTTCTCTTTTCTAATATGGTCTTCGGTTTGGCTGAAACCATGATCCTTGGACCAGAGTGCGATGTGGATGTCAACAGAGAAAAGAGCCCCATAAAGTTAGGAGACGTTGATCTTTCCACACAACTACTGACCACTCTCCATCAAATTTACATTAGATACACAAAGACCCAGCATAAGTCTGAGATAGATTCAGGAACTGGTCTTAGTGGGTGTTTCACCGATCTAAATTCTTAAGGTATGACCTTCTCTACGCTATCTTGTCCTCTCTTCTCCAAATACAGCAGAAACCATGATCCAAAAAGGTCTGAGAAAGGGTCTTAAGTATCATCCTTAAAGCAATGGGTAATACAAATTACTAACAGGGAAAATTGCAGCTATGAAAATTAGGATCAGCTGCTACAACTTAGTTGCCATAGATGTTTGCAGTAGGAATTTAGTGCAACATGATTCTGATACCTAGTTGAGCAGATGGAGGTCTGAAAGGTACATGGAGCCAGAAGAGCTTGGAGAAGTTTTGCCTGTGCACTTAAGGCCAGAGGGATGGGACCATAGAAGACAGAGTTTAGTAACCAAAAAGTATTAATATAGGCTCTGAGATTACAGCATTCCCAAGGGGTTGCTCAGCTGCTGACTCATATCCATTCTGTCAGATTTGCTGTTAGATATTTATTCTCAAAAATTTTCAAAGGTTCTTAATGTATCTTCCTTTCCCTATTTAAATGCAACATGCACCTTAAAAGTATAAGGACAAGGGAGCATATTAAACATTAGTCAATGAAACGCATATGGGTTCTAGAGTCAGACAGATCTCAGTTCAAATCCTGACTCTACCACCTGTTAGTCATTCGACCTTAGACAAGTAACTTATCTGAGCTTCAATTGCCCCAACTGCAAAATAGACATCTTTTGAGGAGGAAATGAAGACACACGAGGTACCTAACATATTAGTAAACACTAATACTGTAGCTATTGTTATGGTTTGTTGTTAGAATAGTGTCTGGCACACAGTAGATACTCGATAAGTATTAATGGAATCTCATCAGATTCATATAGATGATCTGAAAAATGGGACAGGGGACAGTTGCCTGGTGCATGGGGTCTCGAAAGTAACCTCTAGGAGAGAAGAGATAAGACTAACATCATGGGGGCTAATAAAAATAAACTTCTCTCCCCCTCATCTCTCTCTGCACACTCTACCCTGCCTCAGAGTCTTTTCTCTTTCCATGCAGAGATGGCATTGGAAAGGCTCTTGTCTTAATGGAATAAAGGATTATCAACAATTGCAGTCCAAATTAAAATAAAAGGTACCCAGTGTGGTAACCTCTCCATCAGTCTAGACTCTAACTACAAAAGGCTTTTACTTAAAGCTTCACAATTGGAGATGTTTTTTATTTCTCCTTGGATTCAAATCCCAATAAATAAGAGCCTTTTCCCTCCCTAGTTATCCCAACGCCACAACCACCATCACAAAACTCTGTCACCCTTGAACATCTACACAACACACCTCATTGTGCACCCTGACCAGCTTCCCCTCCTCCACCTTCTCCACGCCCCTCAATCACTAGGAACAAGTCTGTCAGTAAGGCTGCTGTCAAGGGTATACCTGCTGGGGAGAAGGGGACATGGCTGGCTACTTGTTAGACAACTATTAATGAATAATGTTGATAGTCCAAACCATTGAAACCCATTATATATATATATATAAAAAAATACATACATACATATATATATATTATATATATAATATAATAATATATAATATTATATATATAATATATATATTATATATTATATATATGTATGTATGTATTTTTTTATATATATATAATATATATATATGTATGTATGTATTTTTTTTTTACTCAATCAGAGGTAACAACTGCTGCTTGAGAAAGAAAATAATCTTTAAGTATGCAAACTTTGTGAACTTTTTACAAATTAATGACTACACTTATTCATCTTTCCTCACCTTGACCTTCTCTCCTCCTGTCCCTTAGGAAGACTACATGTTATTTCGAAAGACAAGTGGTAGACATCTACTTTCTCAGAAAAAGACATTACAGCCAGCAGTTCCAAGGACAAGAAAAGCTATAACAGGACATGGCACAGCAACAAATTCATGCTTTTTATGGTGTCTAGCATCCTTCGCCCTGAATGTATATGATTAAAATAAGAACCTGATATTACTTTGCAATGCAGCCACAGATACTTTTATTGTGAGCAGATCCCAGGACCTGAGGGCTTTGTAAACTGTGGAAAGTGGTGAAGGGAGCTGAGAGAGGCCGAGGGGAAAGGTCCTCAAAGGCCTGAGTCAGAACTCAGCTATTTGGGGGATTCCACTCATCTCCCTGGGGTTCGGTAAAGCAGAAAAGACAACCAGTTCTGGCCCATGATAATAAACAAGAGAAAAAACCCAAAACTCCACAAGCCCTAAAAAGAACTGCCTTCAGGCATTGGGAAGTTCAAACTGAAGGCAATATAAATAGAAATGTATGGGCTAGGCTAAAGCTATTACTTGGCCCAGAGTCTAACCACCTCCAACCACCCTGAGCCCCTCATTTGAATCAGTCTGATGTTGAAGGGAATTAACACACTTGCCATGCATCCAATGGCAGGGGCAGAGTCCTTAGGATCATTTGAGGCCCAAAGGAAAATCAGATTTAAGATTATAAAATTGGCTAGAGAGAATCCACATGTGGGCTATAAAGAATTGATTGTGGTCCCTGGGGTTTCCCAGGACTCATCAGCAAGTGGTATGTAAAACACGGTTCCTAACCACTGGGAGGTTGTAATATCATTAGGAAAGCAGGTCATGTGAAATAGTAAGAAGACTAAAAATAAGATGGAGACAGTTTGGCTCAGTGGCTCATTGGCACAAAGAAAGCAATTGGATAGCAGAGAGAAGAGTGATTTCTGCACTGTCCAAGAGTAGGCATTTCCAGTATCCACTCCCTGTCATCTTGGAGGAGATGGAGTGCCCCCCAGCCCTCTGCCCACAGAGCATGGGCACACAAGTCAGGCTCAGTTCACCATCCAGATGTTCTCACCTGTTTTCGAGTCTAGACCTACTGACGCAAAGACTCCAGGGACAGTTAGGTTCACTCACAGTATCTAGACTAAGGTTCTGTAATGGCTGTGACGTCCAGGCCTTGTATCTTCGCCCAGGATAGTCAATCTCTAGCCTCCCGTTTCTGAGCCACTGAACTTGCCTTGATTCCAGTTTGTTGTATGGTGTTCAAATCTCCTGCTGAGTACCTGAGCCCGTGACTATTGCTCCTTAAGCTGGTTTCTGTTTCTTTGACCAAAAAACTGACTTCTATGGCCACCCTACTTGTAGGAAATTCTATTGTTTCTACTGTATTATTACTAGTTTTTTTAAAAATAAGAACTGTATGACACAACAATTCTACTTCTGGCTATTTCTCTGAAGAAATCCAAAATACTAATTCAAAAAGATATATGCACCCCTAAGTTCATTGCAGCATTATTCACAATAACCAAGATATGGAAGCAATCTAAGGGTTCATCAACTGATGAATGGATAAAGAAGAGGTCGTACAGATATACAATGAAATATTATTGAGCCATAAAAAGGAATGAAATCCTACCATTTACGACAACATGGATGGACTTAGAGGGTATTAAACTAAATGAAATAAGTCAGACAAAGACAAATATCATATAATTCCACTTATATGTGGAATATACAAAACAAAATAAATGAACAAACAGAAACAAACTCATAGATACAGAGGACAAAATAATGGTTGCCAGATGGGAGGGGGCTGGGAGGACTGGTGAAAAAGTGAAGGGATTAAGAAGTAAAAATTGCCAGTTATAAAAATAGTCACAGGGATTTAAAGTATAGCGTAAGGAATATAGTCAATACCATTGTAATAACTATGTACGGTGTCAGATGGGTACTAGATTTATCACAGGGATCTCTTTGTAAAGTATATAAATGTCTAATCACTATACTGTACACCTGAAACTAACTAATATTGTATTTCAACTGTAATTGAAAAATAAACTTAAAAAAATAAAAATAAGAGTTATTCTCTAGCCCTGAAGCTGTCAAAACTGATAGTTCCTTGGAAAGGATATATTTAATTGAAAAATATATAAAGGCATCAAATGATGAGGGCTCTTTTGTGTGTGTGTTTGTCTTACCAATACCTGGCATGTAGTAGATGCCCATTTTGGTACTGTTGAAAGAACTCTGCCTTTGGAGTCCAATTAAATACAACTTCTTACTGGGAAATCTCTAGGGCCACCCCCAGCCTCAGTTTCCTAACTTGTAAAGATGGACAATAATTCCTACCTCATTGGACTGCTGTGAAAATTAAATCAGACATTAAGTTGGGAAATAATTGTCTTTTCAACCAATGGTACTGGAACAACTGGATATTCACTTATAAAAGAATGAAGTTGACCCCTACTTATTTCACACCATGTACGAAGATCGCAAACTTAAATATAAGAGCTAAAACTATAAAACTCTTAGAAAAAACATGGAAGTAAATCTTCATAGCCTTGGACTGAGCAACAGATTTTTAGCAATGTCAAAAAAAAAGCACAAGTAACAAAAGAAAAAAAATGGGTAAATTAAATTTCATCAAAATTAAAAGCTTTTATAGGTCAAAGGACACCATCAAAAAAAATTATACAAACTATATAATGGGAGAATATATTTGCAAATCATATATCTGATAAGGGTTCCATACCAGAATGCAGTGGGGTATTTGGGGAGTATGAGAGTGATAGCTAACAGGTGGAGTGTTTCTGTTCAGGGCAATGAAGATGTTCTAAAATTATATAGTGGTGATGGCTGCCAATGTGTAAATATACTGAATTATATACCACTGAATTATATACCTTAAATTGTATATAAATATCTCAACAACCACTGAATTATATACCACTGAATTATATACCTTAAATTATATACAAATATCTCAACAAATTTCCTACAAAATTAAATGAGACAGTATATACATAATAGTATACATATATAAAATGTATACATCTAACCATTGCATATAAATATGCTTGCAATAAGTGCTCGAAATATTTTAGATTTTATTGCTTTTATTTATCCTGATTGACCGAGTGGGTGGAAAGTACTAGAGATACAGTTATTAATGGAAGGCGCTTTAGGTGGGATTAATATAAGAACTCTTCCTACCCAAAGCCATTGGACTGATGCATTCTTTTGTAAGAATCCTCTACAATTCTCACAGGAGCTATAAGTTTTATTCCTATGTATCCCACCTGTCATCACTGTACCCAATGCCCCAAATGGCTCTGTCCTCCTCAGCCTTTATCCCTCAGTCAATATGCACTTAAAATGTTGCCAAGTTAGTGATTATTCCTCCCTCTTACTAGTTAAATTCTGACTCTCTGGTAGCCTTGCCTCTCAGCATATTTTTATTGTTTACTTATTGTAGAATGAATTCACCAAAAAAATCTAAATGTGAATTTTTTCGCATAAAGTCAAGGGTATATTTGCCTTTGGGGTTTTTTTTGGGGGGGGAAGGGTCCATTTGTTTGTCTGTTTTTCATAAAAACAGAGCAAAATATTAGAAAAATAGAGGACAGAATTATAACAGTGTGTCTCTGAATGATGGGATTATACGTAATTTTTATCCTCTTCCATATATTTTGTGGCATTTTTCAAATATTGTATAAAAAATCATTATTAAAAACATGCAAAAATAGAAATACATTACTTAAATGTTATAAATGATCCTCAAGATGGTTTATGAAAAGAATTATTTCCAAAGTCAAGATGCAGAATGCTCACTGGACCAAATAGGGTGTGTGTGTGTGTGTGTGTGTGTGTGTGTGTGTGTGTGTGTGTGTGTGTGAGAGAGAGAGAGAGAGAGAGAGAGAGCGAGAGAGACTTCTGCCTTTACTGTGACACTTCCAATGGAATTAGGACAAAGGTCTTTGCCAATTCATGTCAATGCAGTAGTCAAAGGTTTAATCCAGTTTTCAGATTTAACATGCTGATCTGTACCATTGCTCATACATCTTTTAAATCTTCCTTGGCACCTCTGGTTGGATTCTTCCTAGATGAGGAAAGCCTGAGTGATTTGTATCACCAAGCCACTACCCATACATTTACAGTCTTGCAAAAAACTCTAGTCTAGACAGTAATTAAAGTCAGAGATGTAATTTAATTAAAGCACATCTTTCCCAAGCCCTGAGGGCCATTCCTCAGCATTCACATATAGCAGTATTTAATAAGCTGTTCTGGGGGTACACTTGGGGATATCCTCTCAAGCATAACTTTCCCTTCCAATCTCTTAGATGGAATGTGAGAAAGAACCAGGGTAAGGGTGGTTGGTTTAGGTGGATGGGAAGAAAATGAAAATGAGATGTTTGCCTAGACGTGTAAAGATCACAGTGGTGTGATTAAGACATCAAGGAAACAGAAACTGAATTTGATCTGTCAGGAGCCTAATAAACCCATAGACAGAATATGTCCCAGAAATCACAAACCAGCAACCTGAGAGGCTTTGATGGCCTTTGGATCTATTTTAGTCAGCCTACGAAACATTATTTTTAAATTGATGCTAGCATTTAAAATGGGAAGATTTTTACCTAAACATCAGATTTCCAGCTTTTTTAAAATAATTTTAAAACACAGAGATAGCTCCTTTTTGGCAACGAGTGCTGGTGCTGAGTAACAGCTACAGCCCCTCCAGTTCACTCACATCCTCACTCTTCCCAGCTTTCTCTACCACAAAGCAATCTCCTGGCAGTTCCATTTATTATCATGCTGTTGATTTTGTTTTTCTCATTCCTGGCAGGATTCTATTATTTATATCACTTCTACGGCCTCTATAGACATTTGGGTTGGAGACTCTACCCACCTCCCTTCCACTCCCAATCCCTTCCCCTGGCCTATGTCTCACCATAGCCATTCTCTAGAATTCTCCTTTCCTTTATGCTCACTGGCGCCTTACTAGAAAACAGAGTGGGCTTCAATTCTAGGAATCTTAAGCTTCTGGGAAAAGAAAAGAATAGTATGGGATAGGAAAACAACTGGATTTGGAGTCAGTAAATTCAGATGCAAGTCCCAGCAATAACTGGAACTAAACTGAATTTTCAGAAAAATGTGGGTTCAGATCCTAGCTCTTCAGTTTTCTAGTATGAGACTGAATAATATATTTAACCTCTCTGAAGCTCTTTCTTTATCTGTAAAATATAAATATTTAGCCTGCGTACCTCAAAGGATTGTTGTGAAAACCAAAGAAGATGTTCTAAGAAAGTGGTTCAAACAGATCATAGGACTAAATCAACTTAAGATAATTTGGGCGGGGTGGGGGTAGGGAACTAACTTATTAAATTACTTTGGTTGCATTGGTTAAAAATACACCTTACCAAATTTTCCAAATCCTCTCTCTAAAAAAGCAAGTAGTATAATAATGTGGTTTCTAATTTGTTTTTACCATTTAACCAAGTCTGTAGATTATTTACTAAATGTTCAGAAGTGTTTTAAGTGTGTATATGACCTTTCTCCCTAACTCTCCAGAAGACCCAACTAACTAAAAATCTGCAGCATCTACCGTGCCCATTATTATAGAAGTTTCCACATATAAAAAAATTTTTAAGTGGCTTAGGACATATATCTAGTATGTACAATATATATACTTTTCTTAAAAAAATCTGTATAGTAGGTATAACTATGGCATTCTGATATGTGGCACGTAGAAAAGAGAGAGGATGGAGAAATTGGTCACAAAACAAGTAAGTCTTAAAACTTTAAAACTTTTATTTCTGAATATAAAAATAATATATATTTATTACAGATAATGTAGTTATAGCTATAATTCTTATTGTATTTATTGTAGAAACACTGTTAACATTTGATGGAATTCAAATTTATTTTTAGCCTACATTTTCCACTTACCATGTAAGAGGCATCATTTCTAGCAACTAGAGCTATGTCAGTTTTTAATTGACTGCACAGTATTCCATTGTATGGTTACACTATAATTTAACAATCACCTACTAATGAACTTTAAATTACATTCAGTTTTCACTAGCATAAGTGTTTCTATGATAAATATCCTATGCATATTTTTTGTAGAATTGTTTATTTCTTTAAGATACATTCTTAGAAGTACATTGCTAAGTCAAAATTATACTCCCTCTCACCCAAATTGCTGCCCCTACAAATTTGTCCTAATTTCATTCCAAGAGTAAATGAGAATGTCTGATTTCTACCTTTTCATTAATGGAGCTAGTTTAAACTAGCTTCATTAATGGAGCTAGTTTAATCTTTGCTAAATAGATAAAATAATAATATCTCATTATTTTCATATGTATCTTTTGGGGGGGGGGTTGATCAGAAGGACTTGCCTCTCTCCTGCATTTGTAATCTTTTAATTCCTAATGAGACTGAACATATGTTCAAATGCTTCTTGATCATTCATATTTCTCCTTGGTAAATTGCATTTCATTTCCTTTAACCATTTTCTATTGGGATAATAATCTTTTTCGTGTTGATTTATAAGAGCTCTTCTAGTCCATAATTTATTTGACAATTCTCCCATTGATGTATAGCTGTTTTCCATATTTTAGCATTTTAAATAATATAGTAATAAATATTCTTAAAAGTAGATATTTGTACATATCGCATATTCTTTCTATTGAATATATTAAATTAGAATAGAATAGATTAAAATGCTCTAACATATATTGCTAAGATGCTTTTCATAAAAGCCATGCCAATTTATACTCCCACCATCAAATTATGATAGCCTACATCATAGCAACCCGTTTCATATCCATTCAGAGTATTACAACAGGATACAGATAAAGACATAAAAGAGGATGGCATATAAATCACAGAGGGAGGTGACAGTCAACCCTGCTATGGAATCTTTAGAAGCCAGGAAAAAAGAGGGTCTGAGCATTTGGTAGAATTAAAATGGAGAGGCATGCAATTTTTATCTCCTTGAAAATTTGGCCCAAACCTAGCTCTTCATAGTTCATTGAAAATATGTGAATGCTGCTAACTGAAGATCAAAAGCGATTGGGGGGATTGCTTTATGAACTATATAGATGTCTAACCAATGTACTGTATACTTTAAATTAATTTAAATAAATACATTTTTTAAAAAACCTGCTTAAATGGGGAATGTAGTCAATAATATTTTAATAACTATGAATGGTGCCTGGTGGGTACTAGACTTATCACTTCATAATTTCTGTAAATGTCTAACCACTGTGTTGTACAACTGAAACTAATATAATATTGAATATCAACTGTAATTGAGAATTTTTTAATTTTTAAAAAACTGCTTAAAAAATGCAACTTCTTGCCTTCCCATATTCCACCAACTAAGCCCAATCACCTGCTTCTATTAGAAGTAAATCCCTTAAAACCAAAGAAACAAGAACCCAGCCCAAATGTTGGGACATTTCCTCGTAATGATGTGAGAAGCAATCCTTGAAGCTAGGCCTATATGACAGGAAATAGAAATAACTCTATGTTTGCCAATCAAAGTACAGAAGGGTGTTTCTGACAAAAGCTTAAGCCAGTGAAAACATGCGACTTTTAGTCATTCAGTAAATAAACAAACAAAACACATGCAACACCAAACTCAAATCATTGCTATCTCAACAACCAAAACAAGGCAGGTTTTCAGTTCTAATTGCTTTTCCCAGTCAATTCCAATCACAGTAGCAAGAATAAAAACATGCCAAGAATGTCTAATGCAGAGAGCTGATAATGAATGTCTAATTAATGGTTCTGAAGTACTTTCAAGGTATAGAATTACATAGCAACATTAAATAGTATCATCATCCAGTTAAGGCAATTAAAAATTAACATCCTGTTTTTCTTCTTTGAAACACAGGTTATCACACAAAAGCAATATAATAAGCAAAGCTACACTGGTTATATATTTTTTCAGTTACATAGGTTTTTATACACATGCCATAATTTATATATAAAAGTTCAGTTACATGTTTTTCCATTATGATTCAGTTGATTTTGGTCATTCCTCCCAATTATTACTGGTTATAAATTGTATTATAATCATCATGTTCCAACCAATAGCATCAAGTTTGTCATGTGATTGAGATGCCAGTATACAACATAAAAGTTTCTTGCAGGTGGTGTTATAATTGTAAGTTGGTTTCAATAGGAACATTTCGGAATCTGATTATTAATGGTACTGCTCTGTTGTGTCTCCTACTGTCATTTCTTACTCTTTATTTGTTCCTCATGAAATCTTCCTTCCTCTTGGGATTTTGACATTTCTGATGACTTGTAAATCATTTTACTAAATCAAACCTCTTTACTATGCTCCAAGCATGTGCTTCTAAACGCTTAAGCTACTCACAGCACACTTCCCATAGATAGCTCAGCCGCACATACCCAAAGCCCAGCTCCCACAATTCTTCCACTCCCATCAAAGCCTGCTTCTCCTTGTGTCTCATAGGTAATGTCGTCACCAGCCTGACTCACTGAAGCTCTAAAGATCAGCTGGCCACTTTCTCTTTTCTCTCATCTTTCCTCTCCTTTCCTTTCCACATCTACCTCTACTGATACAGCTTTTGGAATGTCTTTTGCATCTGACACACCCTCTCCATACCTATGACAATGGTTTGGGTCCTCCTCAATTCTTCATAGGACCATCACCATAGCTTACTAAGTGCAACACCAGGTTCTCTTCTACTCACACCTTAACAGGACTGTCAACAGGCTGTTTTAGAAATGATAATATGATCGGATCACTGTTCTTAAAGCCCTTGCTGACTTTCCATAGCCAGTAGTACAGAGTTGTTCCTGAACAAAGGTGTATATGTCAAAGCGGGAGAACAGAACATATTTAATTAAGACTGGTTGCTTGATTTATAATTTTAAAATATTTGACTTGTGGTATATGGACCTCTATTTACACACTGTCTCATGCTCAAAAATTGGTAAGGTAAACCTAACTCTGAGGTTCCCAATTACTCTGGTTTCTCTCCTTAGCATTTTTAAATAAAATATTTATTGAAATATAATTCATATACAATAAAATTATCTTTTTCAAAAAGCACAATATAGTAGTTTTCAGTACATTCACAGAGTTGTGCTATCCTTAAAAATTATCTAATTCCACAACATTTTATTACTCAAAAAATAAAAATAAAAATATCCATTACCAGTCACTCTCCAATCTCCTTTTCTCCCAGCTCCTAGCAATCACTAATCAACTTGTTGTCTCTGTAGATTTGCTTATTCTGGATATTTCATATAAATAGAATTATATAATATGTGGTCTCTTGCATCTGTCTTCTTTCATTTAGCAAGTCTTCAAGGTTCATCCATATTCTAGTGTGCATCAGTACTTAATCCCTTTATATAACTTGGTAAGATTCCATTGTATGGATATATCATATTTTGTTTATTCATTGATCAGCTGACAGACATTGGGTTCTTTCTACTTCTTGATAATTATGCATAATGCTGCTAAGAACATTCATATACAAATCTTTGTGTGGATATGTTTACAATTCTCTTGAGTATATACCTAGGAGAAAAATTACTGGAGTATACAGTAACTCTATGTTTATCATTTTGAGGAATTGCCAAATCTTTTCTAAAATGTCTTATTATTTTACATTCTAACCAGGAATATATGAGGCTCTAATTTCTCCACATCCTTGTCAACATTTGTTACTACTTTCTTTCATAAAAGCCATTATAGTAGGTACGAAGTGGTATTTCACTTACCAAATGTTGAGCATATTTTCATGGGCTTATTGGCCATCTGTATATCTTTTAGAAGAAATTACTTTGAATCCTTTGCCTATTTTTTAAATGAGTTATTTGTCTTCTTATGGTTCAGAAGTAGTTCTTTAAATATTCTGGTTGAATAATAGTCCATAGTATGGAATACAAGTACCTTAGATACATGATTCGCAAATATTTTCTACCATTGTGTGAAATGTCTTTTCACTCTCTTAATGGCATCCTTTGAAGCACAAAAGTTTTTGTTTGTTTTTTAATTTTGATGAAGTCCTATTTACCTATTTTTTCTCTTTTGTTCTTGGTGTCATATCTGAGAAACCTTTACCTAATACTAAATCATAAAGATCTACTCCTATGTTTTCTTCTATGAGTTTTATAATTTTAGCTCTTACATTTAGGTCTATGATCCATTCGGAGTTAATTTTTATATAAGGTATGAGTTAGGGTCCCAACTTCATTCTTTTATATATGGATATCCACTGTCCCAGAAAAATTTGTTGAACACTAGTCTTCCTCCCATTGAGTATCGTGGCACCTCTGTCAAAAATCAATTTACCAAAAATGTAAGAGTTTATTCCTGAATTCTCAATTCAATTTTATTGGTCTATATGTCTAGTCTTGTGCTAGTAACATACTGTTTTCAGTACTTTCGCTTTGTAATAAGTTTTGAAATCAAGAATTGTGAATTACAACTTTACTCTTCTTTTCAAGATAGTTTTGACTATTCTGAGCTACTTTCTATATAAATCTTGTTATCAGCTTGTCAATTTCTGGGGAAAAAAAGGCAGCTTTAGTTTTGTTAACAATTATGGTGAATCCTTAGATCAATATGGGAGGGTGGGGTATTACCATCTTAATAATATTAAGTCTTCCAATACATGTACACAGAATAGCTTTCCATTTAGCTACATAATCTGTGATTTCATTCAGCAATATTTAATAGTTTCAGTATACAAGTCTGGCACTTCTATTGGTAAGTTTCTTCCTAAATATCTTATTCTTTTTGATGCTATCATAAATTGAATTGCTTTTCTTAATTTTGTTTTTGAATTGTTCATTGGTATTGTATAAACATAAAATTGATTTTTGTATATTAACCTTGTATGCCATAACTTTGCTGAGTTCATTAATTATATTTCTCATGAATTCCTTAGGATTTTCTATATACAAAATCATGTCATTAGCAAATAAAGTTAATTTTAATTCTTCATTCCAATCTTAGTGCCTTATATTTCTTTTTCTTATCTGATTGCTTTGGCTAGAACTACAGTACAATATTGAATAGAAGTGGTGAGAGGAGAGGTATTATCTTTTCTTTGATCTTAGGGGGAAAGGTCTTTCACTGTTAATTGTAATATTAGCTATAAGTTTTTACAGATGCCCTTTTACATATTGAGGCAATTCTATTCCTACTCTATTGAGTTTTTTATCATAAAAACAAGTGTTAGATATTGTTAAATACTTCTTATGCATCTATTTAGATGCTCATATGATTTTTGTTCTTTATTCTATTACTATGTTATTGTGTTACATTAATTGCTTTTACATGCATAATCAATCTTGCATTCCTGGGATAATCTCACTTAGTTATGGTGTATAATTCTTTTTATATGTTGTTGGGTTTGCTTTGCTAGTATTTGCTGAGTATTATAGTGTCTATGTTTATAACACATATTGGTCTGTACTTTTGTTTCTTGTTTCTTTGTCTGGTTTTGGAATCAGGATAATACTAGCCTCATGAACTGACTTGGGAAGTGCTTCCTTCTCTTTTATTTTTTGGGAGTGTTTGTGAAGGATTAGTGTTTATTCTTTTATTTTTGATAAAATTCACCAGGAAGCTAATTGGCTTGCACTTTTCTTTGTAGTAAATTTTTTTTATTACGAATTCAATCTTTTTATGAGTTAAAAGTCCATTCAAATTTCCCATTTGTTTTTGAGTAAGTTTCAGTATTTTCTATCTAAGAATTTATCTATTTCATTTAGGTTATCTAATATAACAATCTACCTAGATTAATACTCATTTTATTTCAACAGTACATAAAAACTGCTCCTATATAGCTTCTTTCTTTCGTCTTCTTATTGTTATAAACATTACATCTTTATATATTACAGTAAGAGTCCACAACCCCTGGGCCACATACCAGTGCCAGTCCATGGCCTGTTAGGAACTGGGCCACACAGCCAGAGGTGAGTGGCAGGCAAGCAAGAGAAGCTTCATCTATATTTGCAGCTGCTTCCCAGTGCTGGCATCACCACCTCAGTTCCACCTCAGATCATTAGGCATTAGATTCTCATAGGAGCACCTGTCCCTGGTGCCATAAAGGATGGGGACTGCTGTATTACAGGATCATCAACATAGTTTTCTACTTATAGCTTTGTCTTGAAGGTTTTTTTTTTTTTTAAATCATGAAGGAAGGGAAAAAAAGAAGTTATAAACAAAAAATACATGTATACCACCATTTATATTTAACTAGTGCTCTTTATTTCTTTTTGTGGATTCAAGTTACTGTCTAGCTCCCTTCCATTTCAGCCTGAAGGACTCCCTTTAGTAACTAAAGGAAGAAAATGTCTGTTAGTGAATTCTCTAAGTTTTTGTTTATCTGACAATGTCTTAATTTCTCCTCATTTTTGAAGAATATTTTTGCTGGATGTAGAGTTCTTGGTTGACAGTCTTTTCCTTTCAGTGCCCCGAATGTGTCATCTTACTGCTATCTGGCCTCCACGGTTTCTTATGAGAAACTGGCTGTTAATATTAGTGAGACTTCCTCATGCACAGAAAGGCACAATTCTCTTGCTTCCTTCAAGGTCCTCTCTTTCACTTTTGACAATTTGATTATAACATGTCTTAGAGCGGATCTCTTTGAATTTGTCTGACTTGAAATTCATTGAGCTTCTTGGATATGTAGATTCATGTTTTCATCAATTATAGAAAGGTTTCAGCCATTATTTTTTTAAAATATTCTGTCTCTTTCTGTCTCTCTCTCCTCAGACTCCCATTTTGTATATGTTCATTTACACTTGATGCTGTCCCACAGGTCTCTGAGATTCTGCTAATTTTTCTTCATTGTTTTTGTCTTTGTGTTTCCAGATTACATAATCTCATTTGATTTATCACAAAATTTTCTGATTCTTTCTCCCGCCTACTCAAACCTGCTGTTGAACTCTACTAGTAAATTTTTCATTATAGTTATTGTAATTTTCAGGTCTACAATTTCTATTTGATTTCTTTTTATAATATCTATCTCTTTATTGATATTTCTATTTGACTAGATATTGTTCTCATACTTTCCTTATTCCTTTAGACAGAATTTTCTTTAGTTCTTTGAACGATTTATTGTCACTGATTTGAAGTCTTTGTCTAGTAAGTCCAATGTCTGAGCTTCCTCCAGGATAATTTCTATTGACCGACATTGTTTCCTTGTGTATGGTGCATACATTTCTTTCTTTGCATGTTTCATTATTTTTTAACTGAACATTTAAAGTAATATAATGCAGCAACTCTGGAAATTAAATTTCTGTCAACCGTGGTTTGTTATTATTTCTGTTTGTTGTTATTGTTGTAATTATTGTTGCTCTTTCTTTAGGGTCTTTCCTGATCCTATCTGTAGAGTTCATATTCTTTGTTATTTGTTATTAACTAAGTGGTCAGCTAATGGCTGGATGGGTATTTTTTAAATGCCTTTAATCAATAAGTCTTCCAGCCTTTGCTGATGGGATGTCTGTGTACAGTAGGGCACATCTCCCATTTGCCAGCTGCTCATATCTGTTCCTTAGCCCTCGTTCCTTGCTTGCACAGAGCCTCAGGTTTAGTCATAGGTGAGAGATTGGGGTCTTCTCAGGTCTTTCCTCAGAATGTGCATGCCTCTGCACACGTGCATACCTTTTGTATTTCCACAAATATGTGAGTTTTCAAAGTCCCAACGGACATCCCATTTCCTAGTTTTAGTTTAAAGTTTTTTGATTAGCATCCTGTTTTCCCCAATTCTTATTGCTGCCTCAGGCAGCTATAATGTTAAACAATTGCTGTGATTGCTTTTTACAAGCATCATGAAGAAAAATTCTTTGCACTAAGTAAGTTCTGAATCAGGTCAAATACAGACTAGACCTACAAGTGGGAGTTCCCGGGAAGCTACCAGACAGGTCAAATTATGACAATTCTCCAGGAGTGAGACTTTTTGTAGAGCTCCAAACAGGTTTCACCCCCTCCCAGTGGCTGGTAGGCTGCTGTTTTTCACAGCTAACGTGACAGCAAAACTGTTAGTTTTTAAGGTTTCCTTAGAGCTGGGGAAAGGGGAATGCAAATAGGGCAAGTTAAATGACACAAATCTCACTGTTCTTATAGAGATTCCATTTTTCTTTTCCTAAATAAATGTTTCTTGGATTGTTCCAAGCCTTTGTTTAATTGCCCAAGGTCAAAAACTATCGATTTTGACCATTTTTATCAGTGTTCTCCCTGCTTTTATGAAGAGTAGATTTTCAGAGGTCTTTACTTCACCATTTCAGAAGAAGTTCTCTTCTCTCTCAGCATTTTTATATGCACTTGGATCAGGACTTTAAGTGGTTTATCTAATCATATACATTATTGTCAAGTAATCTTTGTTGGGAACCCCATCTCTTGCCAGAATATATTTCTTTAGAGGAATCTTTGGGCCTTTTAAATTTCTAATGTAAAAATAATGTTCAATTTATTTTATCTTAATAAAAGTCAAGCTGCAATTATTATCGAACATCACGGTCTTTCATGAAGATAATGTGAGCAGAATTGCAACAAAACAGAACATAAAAACCTGAAATTTTTAATCAAATATATAGCATAAGGTTGGAGGATTGTTTCATTATTAGAGAAACAGTCTACCCTCTAGAATTTTTGTCCTAAGGGAAAAATTTTTGATCCCCTTAATCACTGTAGATATAATTCGCTCCTACCCCTTCTATACCCTCATCTATAGATCCACATATTCATTGATATTCAGCAATGTTCAGCAATTATGACCAGGGACCTATATCGATATCACAGACCTGACAATTAGATTTCACTTTGCTACAGTATAAAGTAGATAATATAATAGATTAACCACCCATTAGGATGAAAACAAAAGAGGAAAGTCTTAGGTGAAGAAACAACAGCTAGAAAGGTAAATTATATAGAGAGTTATTATAACGAGGTTATGGCTGCAAACAGGTTTCACAAAGTTGTGAGATTAAATCTGGACCCAACACTTACCAGCTCTGTGACTTGGAGAAGTCGCTTTGCTACTCAAAGCCTTCACTTCTTCTCTTTAAAGGGAAATAATGCCTACTTCATTGGGAATTTTGCAGATTAAATGTGCCAATGCATACATAGCGCTTACTGTAGTATATGACTCATAATAAGCTCTCGGTAAAACATAATATTAGATGGTAACCAGAAATATTCAATCTCTGGGCTGGCTAATTGCAACTTCAAAAATACATTTCGATTTGGAAAAACAAGGTATGTTTCAAAAAATGAGACTATCACCTACAGGATGTCTTTCATCTGTCACCATAGTGACATTTCCTAGGGTAATTCATGTTCATGAATCTCCCTCACATGTGCCACATGCTCCTCTCCTATAAATCAAAGACTTCCATGGAAAATACTCAATCATCATACATGTATTCATATGATCGACATTTACTGGGCATGTTATACATTCAGGCACTAATCTTAGCATTGGTGTAGGGTGCTGAACCAGTAGTCAAGATCCTTACCCCCATGAAGACTACATTCCAATAGAGCAGGGGTCCCCAACCCCTAAACCATAGACTGGTCCAGTCCATCACCTTCTAGGAACCAGGCTGCACAGCAGGTGAGCAGCGAGCGAGCGAAGCTTCATCTGTATTTGAAGCCACTCCCCAGAGCTAGCATCACTGCTCCAGCTCCAACTCAGATTATCAGGCATAAGATTCTCATAGAAGCACCAGCCTCTGGTGCCAAAAACATTGAGGACCGCAGCAACAGAGGATGGAGGCAGATTCTGGTGACCCCTTTCCAGCAGTGGAGACTAAAAACCTAAGATGGCATTTTCCTGACTTTCTCATAACTCAAGTTCTGCTGTGATCCAGATTTCACCCAGGAGCCCCTCTCAGTAGGATTTGAAAGTCAGAGTGAAGATCATGAAGGAGATGCTAGGTTTCTGCTGTTCCTGCCAGAGGTTTTGGGTATTCTGCAATCTCTTTAGCAGAGGTCTCAGTATCCTGTCCCTAGCCTCATGCATTTCACAAAACAGAGATGCTCGTTTAGATGGAGGAGATGATAGCAGAGGCAGTGTGATCATGGAGCCAGCCATAGTAGTATCAGCTTCTTGATTCTTAGCTTTGTATAGTGACAGAGATATCGTGATAATTTTTGTGTTGTTCTGATCATTATCTCAGAAGTTCTGACTATTCCCTCACTCCTTCAAGACTTTATACGCCACCTAAAATCACTATGAAATCCTTTTCTGCTTAAATCATCTGAAATAGATTATATTATCTGTTACTGAATCCAGGTCAATACAGGAAAACAAATAATAGGAAAACGAACAAATAAATAAACAAGATAAGTATTGAAAGTAATAGGTGCTATAATGAAAAAGTGATACAAGACGAGGGAAGATTTTTCAGCTGTAATGGTCCACAAGTCCCTCGATGAAGTGAATTGAAGCAGAGACCTAAAGGAAATGAGGAGCTAAGAAAAAATTGAAGGAAAGAGATTTCCGAGTTGAGCAAACATCAGTAGCACAAGCCCAAATTTGGAAAAGAGATTATGGTACTCAATCCTCAAAAAGAACAGTGGCATAGTTGGAGATTTGGGACAAATAGCACAAGAGGAGACTAGAAAATGAAGTGGGAGCTACAGCTGCTGAAAGCGTGTCCATGGACCAGCACTAGTCTGCTGTTTGTTGAGGATCCATGATGAGATAAGTATAAAATTCAAGAGTAAATACTTAGAAATTTTGTAGCAAGTTGATGTCACCACAACAGTCGAACAACATTTTTAGCATATTTAATAAAACTATCAGTCCATAACAGACTGGACATTTTTTAAAAACCAAAAGTAAAACTGGTCCTTCACCACAGAGAGTTCGAAAAGCATTTTTCTCATCAGGCTTCCTGAACTTTTTCTATAAAGGGCCGGACAGTAAATACTTCAGGCTTTGTGGGGCTGTAGGGCCTCTGTTGCAACTACTGGACCTGCTGTGGTAGCACAAAGTGGGTATAGATAATGTGTAAATAAAGAAATGTCGTTGTGTTCCAATAAAACTTTACTTATAAAAACATGCAGTGGGCAGATTTTAGCCTGTGATGCGCAGTTTGTCGACCCGTGTTCTAGGCCGAAGGAAGGAGACTGGACTTGACTCTAAGGGCAATGAAACCACCTGCTTAATCGAGGCTATCCCTCACTCTTGATCTTTCCTCATCATTGCCTGCATGTATTTGCACAGCCTTTGCATCAATAACATTAAATCAGAAAGGACCTTGGAGGTCTTCCTAGCTCTAATTCAGTGTTCTCCTCACAGCAACACTGACAGATGAAGTCTCTGTTTGTAGGACAGAGGGTTTAAAGGCAGGGTCCTTTTTGTCTATTATCTGCATCCCCAAGGAACGATGATGACATATTCAGCCTCAGTTAGCCTGATGAACAACCCAAGAAGTCACGGCCTTACATTCTCCAGGACCTGATCAATCAAACATAGTTCACATTGTCCTCTGAGTCATTGAGTCACTGTCAATGCCCAATTTTCTGAGGTATACCACTCCACTTTTCTTCTGTACGAAGTTACATTTCTCTCTAAATGGATGTCTGTGACCATCGCCCATCTCTGGCTCTTTTGGTATGCCTGAAATGGATGAGCGGCCCACCACATGTGTAGCCTTGTTTTTCTCTGGGCCCGGACGCTGCAGAGGCAGGAAAGCTTTCTGCATTCATGCACGTCTTCATTCACACAGCACCCATTTTATAAACACAACCCAACACCCACACAGCAGAATGCCTTATTCTCATCCCCACACGGAGTACAGACCACTGTGTGTGAGGATGGACTCCCACCAGTAGGTCTCTCGCACAGAGGGTATAGAGCTGAAGCAGTTCTTTCTGAAATCTTTTTTATTTAAAATTTCTTTCATTGACTCATGACAAACTTAATGGGTAAAACCTTGCTGTGGCAAGTTTCCTTAAAATATCCCCTCTGAGCCTACCACCGTTTATCTTGGCAGCAGGTAGCTTGAAGAGTTTTGGAAAGTCTCAGTTTGGCATAGCCTGAGAGCTACTGGCACATTAAAGATTAATAAAGTGCATTTAACTGAGCTCAAGACACTGCAATGTGATCCTTCATCATGAAATGTGCAAGATTCTTTGTTTGCAATGAACAAAACTAAGCCAAAAAGAGCCCAGCGTGACAAGCTAAGATAGGAAACAATCAGGAACTTTGTGTCTTTCGTTGATAAATTGAAGGGTAGGAATCAATGTCTCTGCTCAGCCATACTCTTACTTAGCTTTCACAGGAATTTAAGACCAGCATCTGAGTAGGACCCATGGAGTCAGGTTATTTATTGAGTTTGAAAAACCACAGAGATAGTGTCACTACAGCTGCCTCCTTAAAGTATAAGAAAAGAAAGATTCAGAACAAATTCTCCAGTTAGCAGCTTCTCAAATGAAAATCAAGATAAAGTAAGGCATTTGGATTTGCTTAATAAAACAGAATGTTTGTGTTTGATTGAATATTAACCTAAGAGGAAGAAACAGTTTTCACATGCATAGGTGTGGGACTGGCAGCAGAATGAACCAGACAACATTTAAAATGAAAATAAAAATTAAACAAGCATGTACATCATAACTATTGGTTCAAAAGATGAATTGTTCTCAATCTCAGGACACCTGGACATAGGCAGCGAACACCAGGACAGATCAGCAGAGGCAAACATTTTAAAACGCATCATTCTTAATTCTGGAAAAGCTCTGGCAGACTCCACGTGCTGGGTAATGCCTGTGTCTGTTTACACAGTGCAATCCCCTCCCGTCCTCCAGAAAAAAATCGCAGGCAAACCCTGCGCTCTACACATCAGAGCTCTGGAGCAGAGCGCTTAGCACACTAGACACTCCTCCACACCAACATAAACATTCAAGAAATAAAAGGAAGAGAAAAGAAAATTCTGTCCTTACCGAAAAGGCATAGCTGACAGGGACGGTGGTGAGTATTTCACTTTAGCCCACTCAGTACTTTTTCTCTTTCATTCGGTCAGTGTTCTAAGGCTATTGAGGAGAATTCCTGGGTTTTCAGATCTTCCTTCAAGAGTTTTAATCACTGGCTTCCCCAGCCCGGGTTTAACAAACACCGCTGTGTTCTGTCAATATTTGTATGCAGCACCACATTGGGCAACCAGCCAACACAGAGTTTCAAGAGGCAAGGGGAGAAAACTGACACCCTAACAAACACACTTCCCTTTTTTGTGTCTTTTTAGGTAGTGCTCAAAGTGTCATCTTTGATTCTGACAGCAACTAAAGATAAGACTCTTTCTGTGACTTGCTCCACTGCCCCTCCCATTCCCTCACCCTCCCCCCAACCCCCGCGGCCCCCTCCCACCAAAGCCTGGCTGGGCTGCCCCAAGCTGGGTTCCACAAAGTTTGTTTTTTTGTCTCCCTGCCCTGAAGTTCTCCACACAATCGCCAGGCTTGCTTCTCCACCAGCTGCACTTTAAATGTATTTTAATTGGCTGGAATGTCGAAAGAATCCATTTGGCAGTCGTTTGCATGTGAAGCACGCCCAGGGCAGCTGAAAGAGGCCCCAGAAGCGGCCGATTACTTCATCAAAAGCTGCAGTTTGAATACCATTGACTCCTACATAAGTACAGTGAACTCAATTCTATAGGCAAGCAGGAGTAATTAATAATTTGCTGAGAAAATTCTTCATTCATCTGAAAGCCAAAAACACAAAGGAAAAAAATCCCTGCAGGTACAACAGCACTTATGTAAGTCTTGATTTATAGCCCCCAGTTCTACTCTTCACAAACACTGAATTTGTATAGCATTACAGGAGGGGGTATAATGCATAATTCGGTTTGCCTGAAAAGTTAATTTAAGTAATTTTCTTTTTGAACGATTCCCTGAGATACATTGTTCTATTACCTCTTTGTACATTAGCCATATGCTACAATAAATATTGACAATACTTGTGGCATTTCTTCATTCTCTTTATTTTTCCTGGTTGCATGCAATAATTAGTTCGTAGCCTCCACTAGATCCAGTCGCAAATAACTGTACCCTGAGTCAAGTGGATAATCATCACCACACAAAATTTGCAAAAGCCAAACTTCAATTTAAAATGCTCTAAAACAAATGTCAGTTTAAACAGATTCTAGCATCAAGGGGGCAAGGAGGGGGGCAGATACACGTGCATAGGTATATATGTCTCAAAAATAGAATAATAAGATATAAGATATATAAAATGAAAAATAAATGGAATAGCTTTACTAATATTTTCCTTAGAAGCCTTTTCAACAGCATGTGTAAACTAGGTTGACAGATTTAGAATCCCTAAAAAGTATATTTTAGAGAAGTATCTCAAGTAATCCTGATTTTAACTCCTTATTAAGAACTCCTGGTTTAGAGTCAGAATATCTAGGAGAATCTTGACAATCCTGCTGATGCCTCTCATATGGAATATATGAGCCAGAGAGCATTGCGACATTTGTTCTGCCACCTTTTCCTCACCTCTATAAAATTGCCTATAGTTCACAACAGAGGATACAAGAGAGAGAATGGCATATACAAGTCACTTTGGGTAGATTTGTTAAACAGCTCAGAGACTAAAACCAGCACCCTAAGGGAACAGGCTTCGTTTGCAGGAAGGCGAATAGAATATTGGGAGAAAGGATGAGAGCCAATTCCATGGGCACACAACCTGTATAGTCACACAGAGACCCCTGCTCAGAAGGGACTTACACCTGAATTAATGCTATGCTGGCGCCGTGTTGAAATTTGTCACTTTTGAGCCAAGGGCCTTGCATTTTCATTTTGCACTGGGTCTGGCAAATTATGTAGCTGATCCGGAGGAAAATAGTGCAAATCTATTTAATTCAATACATGATTGAAACTGAGATCATACTGAGAGTATGGGTGACACCCTACTTTTGACTTGCCCAACATTCTACCGTAAACTTTAGAACCACTGAGAGGATTGAGGAGGGTGATTCAGGATGAAGATTCTCTCCAGCAAACACAGAGGGTGAGAGTTATCTGGGGGGTTCTTGCTGTCCTGCTCTGAGCCAATGGTTCACTGTTTATTGTGTGACCACACTTCATCTTACTGGTTCAGGAAGATTTTTTGTATCTTATATAGTTAGTCCCCTACTGTGTCATTCAGTGGGCAGAAAGCTCCATATATAACCACCATCTATTTTTAAATTATCTTAGGGCCTTGATTCATGGTTTAACAAAGTTAATTTCAGTGCCAAAGCTTCAAAGACACTGCTGACACACTACTGAGAGGTCCAAACTCTCATGAGTGACTAGAGTATTATGAAACGAATATCCATGAGTCACCTTATGCTCCCAAAGGTGTTCTCTAAGCCCAGCCCTTACAGCTGGATTTTGGTCTGCTTCAGCCTTAGCAGAAACCATATAAAAGAGAATTTTTGTTCTAGAAAAGAAGTTGGTTTCATAAGTCAAGTACCTAATGTTCCTGATATCTGGTATCTATTAGCTGGACTGCTAACATGCTCCGACACTGGTACTTAACAAATAAAACAGATTGGCATTCTAGAAAATAGAATAAAATTTAGAGATCACCTGGTTCAAACTATTATTAAAAAAAAAAAAACCTGAGGCAAGGAAAGATTACTGACTTCCCAGCAAGTCAATGAAACAACATATCCAGGTCGCAAACTTCCTTTTGCTTCACTTGTTCCTACATTAGACCACCCAAGAAGGTTTCCCATTCTGACTTGCCTACTGACTCCTAGATATTTTCCTGGCCCTAGTGTGCTTTTATACCTCCAGATTTATTTCAAGTACCCAAGTCCTAATTCCTTGCCTTACTCTTATGAGCCACTTTTATGCACGGCATTGAGCATGCTGGATGTATAAGGAAATCTGATCTTACACAAGACACATGGCAGAGTCATCAAGACCACCTAGGAATTCTTAGATCTCATGACATTAATTCCTTTCTGCCACTTATAAAGCTTCAGCATGTATCCTGGTAATCTTACTAGATAGAAGAAGCAGGTATGAAAAGCTCACAGTGTCCAAGGAATAGGCAAGTGATCCTGTTTTCACTCTCCATCAGAGCTGGTGAGCTTACACTCTCTTTATCCACATGCTGAGGTATAGGCTTCAGTAGGACAGAGATTCCTTAGACCACAGCTGATCAATATGGGGCCATGTAGGGGGATATGGTAGGTCATGAACACAAAGCAAGAAATTGTGTTCTGGGGATTTAGAACAATCTATTAGGATGATCTGGTAAGTTCTGAAGGTTATAGCCAAGTCAAGGGTCAGAGCCAGGAAGGCAAAGCGAAAGGCTCTATGTGGGAATGGGAAGGTCTTGGTGCTACAGAGAAACAAACCGCATACACACTGTACCACTGTACCACTTCAGGAACTGACCCCCAGGAGTCCGTGGTAGGATGGATGCAATTATATTAACTGTACCCACAACTAGAGGTTAACATTAGAATGTACACACTTATCACACTCCTCAGTGACAGAAGCACCAAAGCCATCAAAGCTTAGAAAGTACTCAGGGCCTACATGACAAACCTAGGTCAGCAAGGTAGTAGGTCAGAATCCAAGAAGATGGATGGAGCAACGAGGTCCAATTTCTAGCAAACCAGAAGACTCACACAAGGCAGATGGCCCAATCACTGAGAAAACAGTCAAAGCCCAGTCCCTTGGTTCTTCAGGAAATAAAACAGAAAATAAAGGCAAACAGCAAGTGGATTAAGATAGTGCTGTGATAAGGGGCTTCCACAGGTGAAGCAGGAACTTTGTCTGAAACATGGCCAGCCAGTGGTGAGAATATTGTTCACTAGGAAGTAAAAATCCAGGAGGAAAGGCCAAAACAAAATTTCGGGTTTGTTAAATTCAATCAGACTGTCGCTGATGTAGCCCAGGCTAAGCGTATGGTTCTCCTCAGGATCACAGGCTGAGTGAGCAATTACCCTAGCATGGGGTGGCACTAGGTGCCATAATGGTGTGTTAAAACTAAGTGACTTAAACAATAGAAATTTATTTTCTCACAATTCCGGAGGCTGAAAGTCTGGGATAAGGTGTCGGCAGGGTTGATTTCTGCTGCGGCCTCTCTCCTTGGCTCGCAGATAACCACCTTTTTCCTGTGTCTTCGTACAGTCTTTCCTCTGTATGCGTGTGTCCTGATCTCTTCTTTAATGACACAAGTCATATTGGACTAGGATTCACCCTAATGACCTTGTTTTAACTTAATTGCCTCTTTAAAGACTCTATACAGTCACATTCTGAGGCATAAGGGGTTAGGACTTCAGTATATGAATTGGGCGAGAGGGGCTACAATTCAGCCCACAACAAGAGTTTTTCAGAGCATCTCAGGACTAGTCATTGTTTGTTCCTCCTACTATGAGAGCAGTTTGTGCCAAGTGCCTCAGAGACCATTTCTCATTTACTCCAAAGCCACCTTACTATATCACCCATTAACAGATGGGAAAACTCAGGCTTTGAGAGATTAAGAAATTCGTTGGAAGACACAGAGCAGAGCTAAAATTATTCTAGAGCCCAAGCTCTAAACCTAATACCTAGCTGTCTTTCCAGAAGCCAGGCTTCTTAATATATTTGATTAACATGATTCCCAAAATACCTGGTGCCCAGAATCTGTATCTCATACTCCATGAGCTCCTGGAGCTTATCTGTCATACATCCAATGTGTCAACCATTTATTGAACACCTGCTGTATAGGCCAAACTTATCTGTTTGCTGGCAATTTTGCCCAAGAGGTGATAGGAGTAGTCTCGAGGTGAAGTAAATTGATCTTTAAGTTTTGGAGAAAGATGAAACCTAAGTACCTGGGACTAATGACTTGATCTCTGCTGGGGAGTGTCCCATGGCTAAAAGGGAGGCCGAAGGCTGATGAGGAAAAGACTTAGGTCCATTTTTAGGCTTCAGGAGCCATATCTCAGGCCCTGAAGGTGACAATTACCCCACAGGCTACAACTTATACTCACACACGAATTCCCAGGCATACTGAATATCACATGTGAGGAAGGAAGGGAAGTGAGGGAGGAAAGAAAAGGAAAGGAAACAAAAAGGAAAAACGGAAGAAGAAAAACAATGTAAGAAACATTTGACTAGCACCTGCTATGTGACACATATTATGCTGGACACGACTTACATTCCCTCTATTAACCCTCACGAAATGCCATCAGGTCAATGGCATTTATCTTCATTTTACAGATTCATAAAGTGAGGCTCAGTTATGTTAAAACTTTTGCTGACATTGTCACAGCCAGAAACTGGCAGAGCCAAGATTTAAATCTGGATTTATTTATGTTTTCTTTAAACTACCCTGCCTATCATCTCTAAGCTAAGCACCAAGAAGCAAGCAGAAGCCCATGCTAACTAACAGATGATTGGATAGTGCTGGATGATGCAGTATGACTGATGCGGGCCTCCTTATCCCCACAAGCGTGGTTCCTACAGAGGTCAAAGCTCCTGGTGTGAAACCACTACACTGATTTCCAAGTAGGCTGGCTGCTGGTGAGACAGTGCAGTCCAGTGTGAAATTAAGTGAAAGGTCAGAGAGGCTGTCTCTTGATGGATAGG
The DNA here is from genome assembly GCF_902729225.1 of Pteropus medius. Classification (NCBI taxonomy): domain Eukaryota; kingdom Metazoa; phylum Chordata; class Mammalia; order Chiroptera; family Pteropodidae; genus Pteropus; species Pteropus medius. The sequence continues at coordinate 15,090,629 of NW_024345601.1, forward strand.
GCCGGCACAGGGCTAGTTCTCTGATAACAAAATAAATGAGGTTTATTGATGGGGCTCACTGACTTTATGCAAATGATTCTGCCCCATGCATTTATCCCTTTGTTGCAAAGGGGTTTGCCTTGGAAAAAAATATCAGCTCCAATCACCAGAGAAAATAAATCTTGCTGGCCATTCAGAAACCAGACTTCAGTTTCAAAGCTGGACGAGACAACCTTTTAGTGAAATCAGTGGGCTCCTGGGCACCAGGGAATTCATATGTTTATCTAGTGAACAGATAACAATTTATAGCTGGGAGAGAGACAGAGACACAGAGAGGGCAGAGAAATATCCTGATCTGTATTCGTATTCGCTGACCGCAATTTAAAGCACAAATATTTAAAGAGCTGCCAGAAGATTAGGGGTGAATCAACAATTCACCAATATTTTGGTAAGCCACAGATGATGGACTATATATGATGGTGAGTGCTGCAAACAAATATATCATTCCAACTTCCATTTTATCTTGACCATTGAAGAATTCACCAAAATAGTGAATAATAAATAAAATTATTGCTATGAGGTTTAGAAGTACATTTTTGGTAAGTGGTCCTTTCCAATTTTTGTCATATGTAGAGTCATAATGAGATCTTATATCTTCCAGGATTTCATTCATGTAGTTACCTTGAGAAGGCAATTCAATAGCATGTTTGAGAACCAATCCAGGTGAGCGAGTGCTTTCTATGTAGCAGGCCTTGTTCCAAGTGCCTCAGATAGTATAGTTCTATGAAGGTAAATGACATCATTACTCTCATTTTACAGGTGGATGAACTGAGGCACAGTTACTTGTCTTCACTCACAATGACATAAGTGGGAGAGCTGTGATTCAAACCAGGACATCTAACTGCTAACCACAGCCTATCTGGCTCTCATGGCAACACACTGTCCCTGGACTTTGGTAATTGAGTAGTCGTGCACAGAGTCCCAGTTTCATCTGGCTTCATTTTATTGCCCTGCCTGTTCTACTACTTTCTTCAGTAGTCAGGAGTGTCTTCTCCTTATCCTCCACATAGGTCTGTACAGACGCCCAGTTTTGTAGAGCTATCTTAAATTTGCTGTTGTGTTGTCATTGTTGTTTTTCCCAGGAAGATGTTTTGCTAATACATGCTTTGCAAACTTAACTTGTTTGTCAAGGCTCAGTGCCTTCAAAAAAAAAAACAAAAAAAAAACTGGTGTTTGTTATATATTGGAACTAGAGATATTCTTGCGGACATTTCTTGCCTACAGAACTTGCCTTGGCTATTCACTATCGTGTTAACCCTACCCAGAGACCAGGGCTTAGGTACAGAAAAAGGACAGGCCTAAAGGTGGGCATGCAGGGAAGGAGGAGGAGAGAAATGAGAAACTCTGGCTCTGAGCTTCTCTACAGACTGTTTACAGGTTGACCAGTTGCCCAACCCCGCTCTCTCTCTCTTCATTCTATACTCCTTTCTTACAAAAAGGAAACCCCTTCTATTCAAGCATAGGCAATAGGTTCCAATGGAAAGATGACAGTCCTAATAGTCAGACACACCTAAAGTCAGCCTCTGATCTGCCATTAACTAGCTCTGTGACCTCGGGTAGGTGATGTAAACTCTCTGAGCCTCAGACTCTTCATCTCAAACAATATTACTTTGTAAGAAGTATGTAGATCATTAAATGTGAAAATGTTTGCTTTATTAGTGGTCCTTAATTCATGTTCATTACTCTTTTCCTCCATTGTTATGCCTGGATTAGAGCTACTAATGTGAAGACAGTGGGGCATTCTTACTCACAAACCTCTTCACAAGCGCTGGATTTAAAGACATGATAACCAGCCACTGAGGATCCTATTGACACCGTCTTTAGCTGCAAAAGCAAAATCAGTTGCTAAGAAAAACCCTATGTAATGGTAAATAGAATCATCGAACTGTTCTGTAGATCTTCCAAACAGAATGTTGCTGAATTCCAATTACATCTGGAAGAAACCGGAAAACACAGGGGCTCGCAAGCCAATTTGCTAACAGACTTATGTAGTGTGATAAAGCTTTAAGTTGACTTAATGAAAAGGGTACATATCATTATTTTTTAACTTCAAGAATCATTTCAAAGAAGAATTTTTTTAAAGCAGCAAAAACAATACTTTTAAAAGTATGGTTACACTTGAAAAAGTTAATCTTTCAAAGCCATTATATTAAAGGACATTTTTCTTATCCTACCCATTGGCCATTTTTCAATGCCTTCCTCTATTCTACTTTTGTCTCTTTTCATTAAGTTATAGGAAAGGCATTTAGGAAAAGCAGACTGGGGAATGTCATGGCAAAAGAGGAAAAATAATTAAATGCAAGCCCAGTAAAGCTAGAGCTAATTTTTGACTCTATAAATATGATAAGTTTAGAAAATGGCAGTTACATATCCAGCAAATATGTCTGGAAGAGATCAATAACATAATTATTTATGGGTTTTAACTCAAAAAAATTGCTTGAACCATATGTGGGAAGAAGGTAAAATTTATAATAGCAGCCAAATACAGAAATCTGGCAAGATGTGTACAAAATGATGATACATGGGAATTAAAACTTTTTCAAAGAGGAAATCAATAAATGACCAACAGGGAAGCCATCTACTCTGAAGCTTAAGATCAAAATAGATAGTAATTAGAGGATATTCTACTAAGGATGAGTTCCCTTATTCTTCATCTTTAGAAGATCACTGACTCAAATGCACATTTTTAAGAAACGTTTTACTTTATATTGATAGAATAACTTGGAAATGAACAGCAGGATGATTTTTAAAGCGCGGAGGGCTTCTGTCCAATACATGGTAGAGTTCCTGGTTCAGTTTACCTGTATAAAAATTACATCCACTTAGGAAAAAAGCAAGACTGAAATGTTACAGTACCTGTGCTCTGAAGTGCCAGATGAAGCAGTGGAGTTCATTTTAGACATATAACCATAGTTTCGATTGCATACCCCATTTCAAGATTACATAATCAGTACTCAGGGCACCCTTTGTTTTCTTATTTTCATTTCTCATCCCAATCTGTCCATCTACCCACTTGTCCTTCAGACTTATTCTACGTGTTCTTATGTTACCATTTGGGCATGTTTTTACACACGCGTATGCATGCACACACATGTACATGCCCCCCAACCCCCTCTTTCTACCTGTGCCCCAGGAATATAGTTCTCTCTTCTTGACTGGATATTCCAAAGTTTAAGATAATTCTCATCTCCTCAGAGAATCTCCATTCCCGATTACCTTAGCCCACAGTGAAATACGGATTGCTTCCTCTTTGTCTATGTTAAGTGGCAAATCATAGTAAAATATGCCTTATGCTGGAATTTTCTCATGAATACATTCCATCTATCAATTTTCAATTGGTTGTAAGCTTTTTGAGCTAAGGGATGTTGTCATGTACCTCTTTGAATCCCTAACTTCTCTGTACCTTGTGCAGAGAAGGTGATCAACAAGATTTTGCTGACCAGAGGTTGGTGACCTTTCTGGAATTAGCAGTGAGCTTTAAAACTCTTCCAACAAAACTAAATGGAAAGTATGCTTGAGATTATTTGCCTGGGTCAGTCTGATGAGACAATGCCAAGGATGCAACTATGAGAGATGCCAATATGATGGGCATTTGAAGACCCCTGAGATGGCTGGTTACTTCACGGCATAGAGAGGGTGGCCTGAAGTCAGTATGCTGTATCCCACTGCTTGATAGCTGTATGATGTTGGGCAAGTTTATTAACCTTTCTGTGCCTTGGTTTTCCCATCTGAAAAACAGATTGTAACAGTAATAATGCCAAGAATTATAAAGCACTCCTAAGCCTTTTTCAAAAAACAATTCATTTAATTCTCATAACAAAACTATGAAGCAGGTTCTACTATTATCATTCATATTTTATAGATTAATAGACTAAGGCACAGAGAAAATAAATTTCTTGCCCACAGTCACAGAAAGTGCCAGAGCCAGAATTTTGATCGAGGTGGATATAACTGCAGAGTCCGGGTTCTTAACCACTACACTGAACTACCTCTCTCCTATCATAAAAAGTAAGATATGCTTTTTGTAGAAATGTAATGAGGACAAATATTACATGTAAGTTGTAGAGGACCATTAAGAGATGATAAATTAGGCTATATTTTTAATGTGACTACTTTATATATCCAAATAGCTCCATGTAGAATGTGTTGCCTTCCTTGTCAAAGCAAGTGTTAGGGCTGTTGGAAGGATAAAATGAGATGGTCATATTAAGTAGTCAGTACAATACCTAACAGCTAGTGTGAGCTTATGAGTTTGGAGCTATTATTGTCATTATTACTATAATGATGGAGGTCACTGTCTAGGGACTCAGGTACCATTAACATCATTAGCTGGCTCTTCTTCACCCAGTCACTGCTCTGCCCTTCTCTGCCCATATCTGCAATTGAAATCAAGGATAGAATGGATGGATCCGAGGTTTATTCCTTAAGGAAGGGAGAGGAGGAACAAAGAAGCACCTCCCATGGCTTGATGTATACCTCAGCTTTACCTTAGAAGCTATAGGATCTAACTGTGTCCTCCATGCTGCAGCCAAACTTTATTATTTTTTTCTCTTAAATGTCTTATATTTTCCCAGTTACAAATTTTTGCTCACTCTATGCCCTCCATTGCAAATGCTTTCTCTCCAAAATCCACCGGTATCTGGCAATCTAAGTGCCTGCAAATTTTACCACAACTACAAAACTTTTCTTCCTTCTATCAAGTAGATCAATGCATTCATTCACTCCCTCATTTTGCAAACAGTCACCAACATCTGTTCTACTGGGCACAGGCACTGGAGGTGATAAAACCCAAAAAATCTCAGCTTTGTTTTCAAGGAGACAAGAAAATCAAAGATTAAATACCATGTGATAAGTGTTATGAATATAAGTTGAACAATATCACTCCCTTCCATTCCTTGAACTTCATATCCCTTTCTTTGCATTCTTTTTGGGACTCAGCATATTCTGTCTGCTGTTGGAGTTATGTATGCTCCTTGCTTACACCCCAATTAGTATATAAACTGACTTAGGCTGAGGAACATGCCCTTTGCTCCAAAGATCACCAAGACAACCTTAAGCCCAAAATATCCCTAAACACCTAAGAAATACTTTTTTCATCGAACCCTGAATTTTGCCATGCTGTAGGTAATAACAATACTCCATTTATAAGGACAACTCTGAGGCGTTAATCATTAGGAAAAAACAAAGCAATATTTTTTCATAGTCTTCCATGGTTCTTTAACAGGCAACACGCAACCAACCCTTAGCCACATTCAGACACGGAGTGAGAAGCAGGGAGATTTAGAGCTTCAGCTACACAAAAGCCATTGCTATGGCAACTTACAATCCAGAAATGACATATGGTTCTTTATTACTGGGCCTTACAGCCCTGAGCAATCGGATCTGCCAAAGGGAGAATATTCACTTCAGAATTTTGGATGTAAATATTCAGTCCCTCGTGCTTTGCATGTCATTGCTAATGGTATATAAAGAACGATCCAAGAGAAGTATAAATAATCATTTGGCTCTACAATGAAAATAGCAGTTCTGACTATAACCAGCCAAAAATGAAATAGTGCAAATTTCGAATCAGGAGGTTATCATCTGTATCCACCTCAGAAAGGAATTCTTACTGTCAGAATACAGAATAAATTTAGAAAGAAACAAAGAAAGAAAAGGAAGGAAGAAAGAAGAAGGAAGGAAGGAAGGAAGGAAAGGAAGGAAAAAGGAAAGAAGGAAGGAAGAAAGAAGAAGGAAAAGGAAAAGGAAAAGGGAAGAAGAAGAAGAAGAAGAAGAAGAAGAAGAAGAAAGAGAGAGAGAGAGAGAAAGAAAAAGAAAAAGAAAAAGAAAAAGAAAAAGAAAGAAAGAAAGAAAGAAAGAAAGAAAGAAAGAAAGAAAGAAAGAAAGAAAAGAACACTAGCTCATTTCTGCAATCCTATTTCAGGCAACAAGATAGGCAAATTCTAAATTACAAGTGGGTTGTATTTTTAAAGGTCTTTTGTAAGTTGAACGTTCAAAATCCAATTTCCAATATGACCATATAATGGTGGTCTGGTTTCCAGGAATAAAGCTTCTATGAGGGTCTAAACATCTTTAAAAGTGTTTCAGTGGGAAAGTGGGATTCCAGTTCCAATTTTAAAATGCTTGGACAATCTGCAAGGATTGATTTGGCTGTTCAGTGTAGATAAGCAGGTGTTCTGTGGCAGACTGCAAAAATGGCCACAAAAACACCCCCTTTCATTTCTATACATATGCCTCTTTGCAGTGTGACTTAGAAGCTCCTTCCAAGGGGCAGTGGAGTGGTGGAGTCAATTCTTCTGCCTTGAATCATTTTTACCCTTTCAATTTAGGATTAACCATTCTTACTTACTTTAGTCAGTGGGACATAGCAAATCTGATATAAGCAAAGAACCTGAAAAGTGTTTGTGCATTGCCTTCTTCTACTGCTCTTGGGAACCTGCATGGCCAAGTCTCACACAAATGAAATCAAGCCAACAATCAGACACCTAAAGGAGTCCATCCTAGACCACTTAGCCACAGCCAAGCCTCTAGCTGACTGCCAAGATCAGCTGAGCATTGCAAGACCAGAAGAAATGGCCACCAAGCCTGCAGAATGATGGGAAATAAGAAACGTTTGTCATTTAGAGACACTGGATTTGGTAACATCTTATGTACCAAAGACTAATTGGTATAACTTCATCCCATGCTAACGGCTCCATTTAAATATCTCCCCAAGTTCTACATTTTGGGGAAGAAAACCACATTCCCAGAATTTGGTTAAGGTAAACTCAAAATTCACAGTGCAGGAAATATCTTTCTCTTTTGCATTCATGGAGTGACAGTTGCTGGATGAAAGGTGGGGCTTGGACTTGGCAATTTTTAGAAGAGACCATTCTTCACTCTGTCTTGAACAATACCTTTGGAGGATGGGAGCAGAAAGCGACATAATAAGGATTCTCTAACATTTCAGGAAATTCCAAAGTAGAAGATTTGTATATTAGGGTCTGCCTTTCCCAAGTCAAACCATTCAAATCCATTCTAGTATATACCACAATCCCTCTAGATCTATGAGGTAGACTGAAGGTCCCGTAAAAGGGGGCCCAGAGTGGGTGGGTTCCATGCACTAGAAGAGGGTTGATATAGCTGTCGACTGAGCCTGTTGCTGTATCTGCCAGTTACCTAAATCCTAATAGCTAAGTTCCTCACTCCTGACCACTTTGCTTTGACATCTACTTTCCTGATTGTGCACATTTTCTAATGCTAAATGGAGGGATTTGGCTTAGGATTGTCATATACCCAGCACAAATTACCCCTTCCAATCTCCACTAAGGACTGCTATTCGGCCAAATCAGTTCCTGCTAGGCTCAGTCTCAGAAGCTGTCTTATCACACTGCTCCAAGAATTCACCTACCAAACAGTCAGAATTGAAACTTAAGCTGAACGATTCTTCCCATCCCTATCCTGACTCCATTCTGAGCCATGGTAAACTCTGTTTTGTCCACAATCATCCTAGACACTGTGTCTATCGATCTTATTTTTATGCACTTTCCCACACTACCTATATCATCATGATAAGTAATTTTTACCTCCTTCCTTGGCTTCCTATATATATGTGTGCATATATACATATGTATATATACACACACACACACATATATATGTATATATATACACATATATGTATATATATGTATATATGTGTGTGTGGTGTGTGTGTGTGTGTGTGTGTGTGTGTGTGTGTGTGTGTGTGTATTCCTTCCGTGTCTCTATCCAGGTCCATGATAAAAATTGTCAAAGAAGAGAGAAAACTTTGGCACACTACTAGAGATCATCCAAAGAACTTCAAATCATTCATCAGCTATGAATCTACCCAACATTACAAGATCCAGCCCACATTCCTATGATTATATCACAAGAATCCATCAAATGCCTGAAAAATGAAGAAAGGGAACAGTCCATGCAGAAGGGGGGATAAATATGAGAAAAAGAGCAGAGAAACATATGATCTACTTCTGAGATGGAGAATATTTTCTTATAGTAAAAATTCATGTCTATGTAAAAAAAATTCTAATTTCTTTAAACAGCTCCACATTTGAAAGTGTTTTGAAAGTTTTATTTATCTTATTTAAGAAAATTAATTTTTCTCTCATCTGTATTTCTATAGAGCTTGATTCATATGTGCTGTTTAGTAGTCATTACCAAATATTTCTTCTGTTCCTTCTGAATGCATGGTATAGTTTCACTTCCCTGCTCTCTCTGAGGTTTGGTGTGACCGTGTGACTTGTTTTTCCAAAGAAATATGAGTACAAGTGTTATATCATTTTTGGTTGAAGCCTTTAAAAACTGATTTACCTCAGCCATGGTGCCTGGGATGCCCATATTGAGATGAAGCCTCCATCAGCCAGGGTCCCTTGGTAACTACCATGAGCAGAGCTCCTCTATATTGAATTTGTGTATGAATGAGAAGGCAGTGGTGGTGTTTGTTTCTATCCAAACTAGTATAGCGTTTGCCTGGGTGTATATGAGTGAAAGTGTGTGTCTGTAGAGGGATGAAGATGACTTGGGTATCAGAGATACGGCAGTGAATAAAACAGACAAAATTCCCAGACCTTATGGAGCCTACATTGTATTACAGGAAGCCGGTAACCCTCTGACTTTTCATTCCATGTGATCCAGAAATTTCATTATCAGTAGTGTTTACAGTGGGTTTTATCTGAGAAAGTCAAATGTTGAATAACTTCCTCTTCCCCTCGGTCATACGGGGATGAGTAAAAGGCACTGGCTTACTCTCTGTCTTAATTCTGTCTATTCTGAAACATGCCCTTAGGGTAAGGGGTCCTTCCATTCTTCCTTCAGCAACATTCAGGGCTGCTGCTGTTGGTTCCACCCATTCCACCCAGCACGTGGAGAAAGCTGACACTGCTGGTTTGTGGACCACACTTTAGGTAGAACGGGTGGGCTTCCTAGAGCTTCAGCTGGAAAGTGCTAACACCCTCTGTCTCCCAAGGTACTCACGTTGGCTGGAGTGAGAGCGGGGCGGGAAGGAGAGTCAAGTCCCATGGTCAGTGTTATGGGTCCTCAGTTCAGAGTTCTGGTTTGGCGTTTTACCAGTGCACTGCAAGTATTTTGTTTCTTTTCCTTTAAGTTGTACTCATCCTGGTAGCTCATCCGAATCAGTATTTTTAGAGACCTCATCTATGATTCCATGTGCCACCCACAGTGGAGAACCACTCAGCCTAGGTGCCTTTTCCAAGAGTGACAGAAAGTCTTTTCTCTAGAAGGTAATGTGCTCAGGCCTCCCCAGAGAGAGCCAGCAGTCCCCCTGTTATATAAAAGAGAGTTGCCTGGTTTTCTTGATCAGGGTGGGGATGGGGCTATTACTCAGGAGTGACATTAATCTTCAATAGCATCTACTCCTGTTGTTTCAGGGTGCAATCAGTTAATTTCTTATAGTTCATTAGTCTCCTGCTGACAGAGGGGCTGCCAAAGCTCCCTCTACACAACGTACCTATATTAGATAAAATCTAAATATTTATTTTCTGTAAACTCATGCACTTTGCTAAACAGAATGTGGTCTTTGCTTATATTAAACTCTCAGATTCTGACTGTGATTAACAGTTTTTTCATCTCTTTCTCCTCATTGTCACATAATCTCCCATTTGTTCCCAACAAGTCTGGTCTTTGAGTTTACTTTTCTGACATTTAAGCCCTGGGCTTTCAGTGTTTCAGTCTTCCCTTTATTTACATCTCCAGACCTTTAACTGGGTCATAAGAAGTCACGATCCATTTAACAAATAGTAGTATCTGCTGCTTGAGATGAAAAAAAGATAATGAAAAAGTTTATTGAAAAATAAGAAAATGTGAGAATTTATCCACAGAAATGAATAAATAGCCCCAATCTCTACAGCAGTGTCATACAAACTGCAGCCTGCCACATATTAGGTTATATGTGTGTTATAAAATCAATTCAGTCATTTGTGACCAGCATTTCAAAGGACATAGAGTAGAAAATATCAGCATTTGTTGGGCACAGGGAAAAGTATTGTTTTATGAATTTTGTTTAATATAACCGCCTGTGTGTTTTCATGTCTGAGTGTGGGCTGTGATATAAAACATATGGAAAATCATTCATCTAAAGGGTCTCAGGTGATGTCAGACATTCTAAGACGTGTTGGAATCACATTTCACCTTGTCTTTCACCTTCCTATTGACCACCTTTTTCCCCTCTGTCTCTAACTTCCCAAGCACTTCGCCCTCTTTTAATAAAGCTGGTATTAGTCCAAATAATAGAGTGAAACAAATTAAGGCTGAATCTACATGAGCCTTTAGGTTTCCATCAATCCAGTCCTATAGTTGGCTCAAACGACCTTTTGTTGTCTAACTAGAGGATGTATTAAAGCTAACTAAAGACAAGTGAAACTAACTCACAATCTGCCAATGGAGAAACAGAATGCCTTGTATGGAAAATTCCACATAATGTTGTAGAAACAAATGTTTTGAAGGCAAAACAGTATTATATACAGCATGAGTAATTTATTTTCAAAACACAGGGGTATTTGGTCATCACCCAAAATTTTAACACTAATTAATCTAGCAAAGCAATACTGGGAAATTAACATCTATTTTCAATCACTACTTTCCTGGTGTTTTTGTTGGTGGTGGTGGTTTGTTTTTTTGTTTGTTTGTTTCGGGTTTTTTTCCGCTTTTACCCCTGGAGGGCCTGTCAAATGAAAGCAAAAAGTTTGAAGGAACAAAGCCAAAGTCAAAAGTGAAATGATAAAGCTTGGGAGTGAATAGAGAAAGAGAAAAATGCATTCAAGAGCAACCCCCAAAGGGATAAAAGAACAGAAGTTGTGGGAGAAAGAGACCCCACAGGGGAAGAACAAAACACGTTCAGACCAGCTTCAAAGAATTCTTCGTGACTGGGCACAGTAGGAAAAGGTTAAAATAACATGTGCTTCTCTTAGTAAAACGCAATACAAAAAGACATTAAGCAGGACCAGGGTTTTACATTTGCCTGCACCTGTTCTGTACAAGAGGACCTGGTAGCACTGGTAATAGAATTCCATGCAAGAAATAACTTTAATTTTATGGATAAATTAATGACAGATAAATGAATGATGAATGTAGATTTGACTATGATGATTATGTAAGCAATTATAATGTATAAAGGTAATACAAAAAAGTGGTATTTACTAGGTCATAGTTACGTAAATTCCAGGTAATAAAATAGACTTGGATTTGAACTTTCCTTAGCTATTCATCCAAGATAGACAACTATCCAACCTCAGTTCAAAGGCATATTTGTCAAAGCTTGCTAAATGCAATGAGCTTCAAATGATACACCAGAATTCATTTCTTAAAGGGGAATCCCGACTAATTTAAGAGTCCCTATAATCAACTCATTGACAGTTTTTCTGGTAAAAAGATCAAAATCAAAATTAAAATATATAATTCTAATATTTTTGTGAAATGTCTTTTTAACAATTAATATCTTAAGTAATCTAAACATTGATTCTCACAAACTAAAGTGTAGGCAAAATCTCATTTCACAAATAGTACTTAACCTTTTAGGCAACAAATTTGGCAAATACAAAACCATTTATTATCTGAGCCATGCTACCAGAGCATGCAGTTCAATTTAGCTCAGGAAATATTTACTAAGTGCATAATACAATCATCTTTTATGATGGCATAGTAGTCCTACGTCTTTTTAAACCTTATCATTTGATATAATTTTACACTTACAGAAAATTTGAAAAACTGTAATTTATATCTTCTCTTCTTTTGCTTTTCTTGGTCAGTAGGCCTAAAAGTTTATCAGCTCAATTATGTGGTTGCTATAGGTTACCCCCAAAGAACCAGCTTTGGGTTTCATGAATTCTTCTCTATTGTTTATCTGTTTTCAATTTTATTGCTTTCTGTTCTTGTATTTATTATGTCCTTCCTTCTGCTAGTTTTGAGGTTATTTTGCTCTTTTCTCTAATTTCTTAATGTAGATACTTAGATTACTGATTTCAGATCTTCTTTTCTAATATAAGCCTATAATGCTATAGATTTTAATCTAAGTACTCTCACAAATTTTTACATGTTGTATTTTCATTTTAAAATGTTTTTAAATACCTATTGAGAGTTTCTTTTTAAAACATTTGTCATTTAGAAATGTGTTAAATTTCCAAATATTTTAGAATTTTCCAAATATCTTTCTGTTATTGATTTCTAGTTTAATTCTATAATGGTCCAAGACCATACTTTGCATGATATCTATTGCTTTTAAGGTTTATTAAGGTTTCCTTTGTGGTCTCAGGTATGGTCTGTATTGATTAATTTTTTATGTGCACCTGAAAAAAATGTGTGGTCTAGTGTTGTTGGGTGGAATCTTTTATAATTGTCAATTAGGTCAAAATGACTGATAGTGTTATTCAGGTCTTCTGTATTTTTACTGATTTTCTACTTGTTCTATTAAATACTCAGTGTTAAAATCTCCAACTATGTTTGTGAATTTGTCAATTTCCCCTTTCAGTTCTATCAGTTTTGCTGAATACATCTTGAAGCTCTGTGGTTAAGTGCATACACATTTAGGATTATTGTCTTGTATAGTCAACTCTTTTTATCGTTTTGCAATATCCCTCATTATACCTGATAATATCCCTTGTTTAAAGCCTACTTTGTTTGGCTAATATAGCTACTTCAACATTTTTATGGTTGATATTTGCATAGCATATCTTTTTCTATTCTTCTAATTTTAACCTAACAATGCGTTTATATTTAAAGTGGGCTTCTGGTACCTAGCATAGTTGGGTCTTGCTTTCTCAACCAATCTGACAATCTGTTTTTCAACTGGTTTGTTTAATCTGATCAAATTTATGTAGCGGTGGCCAATAAGAGTTTGAATTTAAAATACACTGCCTTGCCCAAGTACTTTTCTACTTGTCTACCTGTTCCCCACCACCCTTTGGTAATAATGACAATTCTTCATGATAATGTCTTCTCTACATTTTTGCTTCATGCAACTATTGTACCAGATACTTTTAAGGAAACAACTTTATATAGCAAAAAAAAAAAAAACACTAGAAGGACAGAAATAGTGTCTACCTCTAAGACAGAGGGCATATTTGTTTCCTGATGAGAAAATCTGATATCTCTTGTTTTACGAGTTCGGTATTTTGTTGGTTTTTTGTCTTTAGATTTCTCTGTATAAGTGAGATCATATAGTATTTGTCTTATTTCACTTAGCATAATGCCCTCAGGGTCCATCTATGGTGTCATAAATGGCAGGATCTCCTTTTTGATGGCTGAACAGTATTTTTATATATATATTTTTTATACGTAAAATATAACATATGTAATATATATTTTGTGTTATATATTACATAAAGTATATGTAACATATAATACATATATTTACATATATTTTACATATATAAAATATAATAATATATAGTATTTTATATATATATATATATTTCACATTTTCATTATCCGTTCATCTGTGATGAACACTTAGGTAATTTTCATGTCCTGGCCTTCATAAGTAATGCTGCAATGAACATAGGGATGCAGATTTCTCTTCAACATGGTGATTTCATTTCCTTCAATAATATACCCAGAAGTGAGATTGCTGGATCATACAGTAGTTCTATTTTTACTATTTTGAGGAATAATTAATTTTAAATAACAGTTAAGCAAACCCATTAAAGGAGAAATTCTGTTTCTTTTCAGCCCACTAACCCACCAGGGTAGAATCCTATACCCTAAAGAGAAGAGTAGGAAGAGGCTTTTGTTGTCCAGTCTTAGATAAAGCCACAATCTCCAATCCTGACTTACTAACAAAAAGGTGAATATTTGACATCCTTTCTGATACCTGTGTCTTTTTCTTTTTTGGTTTACAATTACCATTCCTCAATACCCCAAGAGTGGTAGAAGGGGAAGGATTTGATGAGATGAGGTTAAATAAACCAGGAGAAGGAAGGGGGAGTCATGGAAGACCTAGGCTGAAAGCAAAGGAGGAAATGATAACTACTGGTTCTGAAAATGAGGCTGAGATGTTTGCAAAGTGTTAACACAGGAGGAGGAAATGCCACCCTTATTGCTGGTCCTGGGGAAGAAACTGGTGGTGGAGTCTTCCCATGAACTACTCCCTCCCCACCAGAATATTCCTAGCTCCATGTTTTGCCAGGATATGTATGAAGAATTTGTGATTTGTGATTACAAATTACAAACCTACAAAAAGGTTTCTCGGCACAACTGAAACCTTTTGTAGTGCTTTAACACTTCCATGAGTTGGGCCAGAATGGGAGGTTTTGTGAACCAATGACTTTTTGGGGGGAAAAAAATAAAAAGTCTTCTTGATCGAATTCTATTGATCGGAATTGTGTTTGTCATAGTTAAACATTCCCTAATGTAATGCAAATATCTGCAGGTTTTCTAAAATAGTTCAGCCAAGAAGATAATTGGTTTGACCCTAACATATATTCCAAGCAAATTATCAGACCAAACCAGTAACTTCCATTTGTATGCAGGTCAAAAAAAGGAAAAGGTACCCAAGAGATGTCTACATCATTCCCTAAACAGAAAATGCTATAATAAGATATTTGTATTTTGGTCTGCAATGCCATTAGGTAGATTTTTATCATCATTATTATTTAGTATACAGCATCAGGCTCAGAGATGAATTTCATTCAAAAGCAATAATTCAAAAGCATACTATTCACTTTTGTGATACAGGTGCTGTCTATGTCACTCACATAAAAAGCTTTTTGTGATGTTGTAAGTAATATGCTGTTTGCAACAGATATCGGCTTAGGGCAGAATCGTAAACATTTCGTGTCATGGTAGATACTACAAAGTCGATATTCTGGACTGTTCAAATCTGTGATGCAAAGATGGGTAGCAGAAAGATATGCATAGCGAAAGAAGAAGGAATTGGAGTAAAAACATTATTTTGCCATTTTCTAGCAAATTTCAAAATCTTTTTCTCCAAATATACTGAGACTGAACCAATTTAATTCACACACATTTGACTTTTAAAATTTGAGGACAATCTTTTAATTTATAGAAACACAATCACAAAGAAAAAAGCCAATAACGTCAGTCCAATGTGTCTCAGAAAAATTTTAGTTTCTTAAGGTTTTTATGAAAGATCAATTCAAACTCCAATATATAAAAAGTTCATAGTTCAGCTGAGAAAACAATATGAACAGAAACACACATTTACATTTAGGGCAGTTACAAGAATTGCAGTTGACTATTAAACTAACTACTGATCTGAATAACATATTCACGTACATAATTTTTGAAAGTTTATTACTGTTCTCATAGTACTAACTGCATTTATTACCTCTAACAGTTACTGTGAAGAATGGGACAATCCTTAACCTAGAAGAAGAAGATGCATTATTAATAAAGTATTTAAAGTATATAAGTGGAGCGTACATGTCACTTTAAGGCTGTGTCTGTGCAATCTCGGGACATAAGGAGTGATTTGACGTGATTATATAGCTAATTCACATGCATGCATGTGCACACACACACGCATGCACGTGCATACACACACACACACACACACACACACACACACACTACCGAACGATTAAATTGCAGGCAGTTGAAAGTAGAGAAAATGCTGATTTATGCAGATTGATACTACAGATAGATCAAACCCTGAGGATAATTATTCCAAATCAGTTTTAATCTGGTTAAAGATTATTTCTCTTTTCCTCTTTCCAAATGGCAGAAATTTTCCAGACACAAGTAGAAAAAATTAAACAAGTAATAATGCTGCCTTTTGCATTCCTTGAATTTTGTGGCGAAGAGCCAGGAGGACCCCTACTCCAAGACAAAGTAGAAATCTCAGCTCTTGCCTCTCTAGAAGAGCAATCCCAGTAGTCCACGGGGCCCTAAGGTATTGGGGTCAGAAGAGATCATGAATTCCTACACCTGATGCCAATGGTATAGGAGCAGAGGCATATTCTATCTACCCCAGAGAAAGAGAGAAAGAGAGAAAGCAAGATAAGAGGTCTTTCTATAGGGCTGTATGAGTTTACTATTGTTGCCATAATAAATTACCATGAACTCAGTGGCTTAAAAGAACACAAATGTATTATCCTGCAGTTCTGTAGGCTAGAAGTCCATCATGCTTCTCACTAGACTAAAGTCAAATTGTTCCATTCCTTTCTTAACATCCTAGACAGAAGCCCATTTCCTTGCCTTTTCCAGCTTATAGAGGCTACCCACAATCTGGTTTGTGGCTCCCTTCCATACTTAAAGCTAGCAATACTGTATCTCTCTGACCACTCTTCCATAGTCACATTTTCGGTCTTTCTTCTTTTGCCTCCTTCCAGTTATAAGGGCCCCTGTGATTGCATGGATAACCACACTAGATACCCATGCACTCAGAAAACTCAGGGTAATCATCCCATCTCAAAGTCCTAATTTAATCATATTTGCAAAGTACTTTTTGCCATGTAAGATAACATATTTACCGGTTCTGAGAATTAGGAGGTAGACATCGTTGGGAGGCCATTATTCTGCCTGCCAGGGCTAACTAGAATGTGCATTAGTCATGGCTGTTATCAAGAGTGGTTGTTTTTTTAAGCCAAGCCACCCATTCATGAGTGAGTGACCAGTCCTTTCAAATTATATGATGGAAAACTAACCAGCCCTTAAAATTTATAACACCTGCACTGAAATACAAACTACTATCCTAAATACTCCCTTAGGACTTTCTTGCTTAAAAGTTATGTGAATAGCTTTAAACAGAGCTGTCTCTAATTAAAGAAGTGTCTGAGCTTCAAAGAGAGAAGAAGGCTCATGACAAAATGGCATTTGCTCAAAAGGCCTATTGATATCATTTGCAAATGAAGTATAAGAAGAGAAACAATTGTCTGTGTTTCCTCAGAACTGTTCTATGAATTATAGTCCTTTGAGATGCTACACACATACACACACATTCATACATACACAAGCATACAGGATTCTGTAATTATTTGGGGCAATGCTAAATATTATCCATCTCAAGGTTTCTTAACACATGTTAACTTTTTAAAGGTCTGAGAAGTTCTACACTAAAGAAATATGTGTATTATCAATCTTTGCCTTCTTGAAAAAACATAAAAGGAGCTTCCAACTTTCTTTTGACCTGTTTTGGCCTTGTGGTACCGTTGCTGATCCCACATCTTCAAGTGTGAGAACCGGGTTTCCCGTCTGGTTCCAGAATTTCTTTCTGCTGAGCTTCAGGACAGTCTGCAATAAGCGTGCAGACTTCTCTAAGAGTCCTCTCCAAATTTGTCTGAGATGACTGACTACTTCCTCAGTAAAATTTTTTGAATGTTTAGGGTTTTTTATGGCAGTTTCTTTACACAGACATGATCAATTAAATCACTGGACATTGGTACTTGAACTCAGTCTCCAGCCCTTCTCCTCCCTGGAGGTCCAAGGGCAGGCTGGAAGTTCCAACCTTCTAATTACAGCTTGTTATTTTCTGGCAACAAAGCTCCATCCTGATCCCCCAGATCCCCCATCTCCAGCTAGGAATCATCTCATTAGCATACAAAAGACCCTCACCACTCAGAATATTCCAAGTGTTTTAGGAACTCTGTGCTAAGGACAAAAGAGAAAGACCAAATACTTATTTTCCACTACCGGGTCTAAAGGTGTATGGCAAGGGAGAAAACTCCAGAGCACGGAGTGTACAAGGAGCACGAGGAGAGAGGGTAGATAAAGGACACCACAGTGTGGGCTACTGGGGAGCCTGAGGGCTATGGATTCCTGCCAGCAAGTACCAGAAAGGCAAAGGGGTGACTGATAGAGGAATAAGAAAGGACATCCTACCAAAGGCTGCCTAGAATGGGAAAGTCATGGTTCTAATCCCTTCTTGAACAATATTAGCCCTGTGTTCTACAACATATCAGAACTGCACATAGCAGAACTGAGGATTCCATTTATTTAAAATACCACAGGTCCTTTTAGTCTAACCCTGTGTGCATTTATTTCTTCAAAAGCAAGAATCTTATTTTCGCTACTATTACTTTGAAGAATAAATAATGAATATAACATAAGCATTTATTTGACAACTTTACCATAGGGCAGTGGACATAATGAAAGCCATAAGTGTGAGAGTGTGTATATTATATGTGTGGGAATGATACAGAGAGAGAGTATGGGTTATCCGAGACTAAAGAATTGGAAGGAACTTTGACAATTTTTAATTGATGTCATTTTCCTGGGAGCCAGAACACTCTGTAAATACTTAGGTGAGTGATATGAACATCTATGTTGAATTGAGTTACTAATTAGTAACTGATAATACAGTCATGAAGGCATTCCAGGAGAGTCAGGAAAAAACTTTTCCTGCCTGTCCTCAAGACTCTAAATAAAAAGAGATAATGTCTAAATGATGAAAACAAAATGTTTTTAAAAGACGACACAAAAGAAATTCAATAATACATGAACTATGTATTATCTACCAGTAAATGGAAAGAAAAATGTTTCCGTTTTAGGTAAACATTTTTCCTCTGAAAACCAAGTGTGTAGAGGTGGTCTTGTGCTTTATCCCTTTCTTAGTGGGCTTGACAAGCATGTGCAGGGGTCATCTGATTTGAAGCATTCCAAGAAGTGTTCCCTTCCCAAAATGCCTCTCTTAACCATCACTTAAAATTCACTTATTACCTTTTACTATGATCTCTACACCTATAATTAACATTCAAATACCTCTGGGATAAGTGGGATACTGGTACTTTTCAGGTCCCTCAGACTGACCACTACAAAAAAGGTGATTGGATGTGTTTAAGAGAAAGATGAGGGCCTTACAGAACCTTTGGTCATGGCTTGAAAATTTAATCTGCTGCAAACAAATCTAAGTCCTGATTCCTCTGCTGTTTCTTCCCATTGTCAGGCTGAATCTGTCAAATGTTCTTCCTCACTAGACTCTACCTTCAGGTCTTGCTCATTTCCTTCATCCCTTGACTCTGCCTTGAGCCTGATGAACTTGCTTAGTTCCCTCAGCATCTGCTCCTAGTTTTATATTTCTAACGCAATTACATCATTGGCTCAATTTTGCTTTCTTTCTTACACTGATAGAAAATAGGCAACACTGGTCTCATGTGACCACATGAGGAGTTTTAGAATCTACACAAAGTAAATGAGTCTGAATCAAGAGATAACAGAGATCTAGAGGATCCGAAATCTCCATCCATTGCACCACAGAGATCCGCAGATGCACTCCCATTATATTCATTTATCATTCTACAGTATGGAACTTTGTCTTAACATAGAAGTAATAACAATAATATCAAAAGAGCTGCTTTTATGGGAAATTGAATTGCCAAGGACAGAGCCACTACATTGCCCAATTCCAAGGATGTCATTTTTATCACAGTTCAAGTGAATGGTGCCCTCTGTAACTGTTCAGTGCATAGCACATGTAGTTGTATGCAGCAATTATAATCAAGAGAATAAGATACTCATTTTAGATGTAAATTGTATTAAGCTTTGAATCAAAAGACATAAATAAAACTCCTCCTCATATTCCATATAAAACTAAAAGGACCTACTGTCAGCTTTAAGAGAGTGCCCTTTTATAAACAACGAGCTATTCCACTCCTGGTTTAGCCTGGCTCTGTCACCTTACGAGACCTCGAACACATTAAAGATTCATTAAATGGCTTGTCTAATGTCACAAATTTTATTAACTATGTCCAACAAGAAGTTAGGTCATCAGTGCTCTGAGGTCATTCCTACTCAACTCTAAGGGCTTTAAGGTGAGCTGGCCGCTTATTTACTGTCGATCCTCCAGGAAAAAATGCAGTTGTTAGAGTAAAGTTGATCACTAAATAACAAGAACATAAAAGAAAGTGCAAACACTCTCACAAAGAATTAAGTCATAAGCACATGCAGGGTAAGATTACTATCACAGGCATTATTAAAATTGGGCTCTGGTAGAGCCCTCCCCCATTACTAGATATGTAACTACGAGCAGATTACTTAAACTCTATGCCTCAGTTTCCTCATAAGTAAAAGAGGATAACAGCAGAACAGAATAGCACTTAGAACAGAACCCTGTGCGTGACATGCATACAAGCAGTATTAGCTAATATGGTCACCTTCTAAACATTAAGATGGTCTAAGTAAAGCCTAAGAGTTAAATATCTATTTACATTTCTTGTCAATACTGTATCATTCTACCTCATAGGAAATTTTATTTACCAAAATGGATTTTTATCACACTTTAATTCAAATGATTCTTTCTTTGAACAGGTACTACTAAGCAACCACTCAGCAAGCTCAGCATTTAATAAGAAAGAAGAATAATTTATATATAGTAAATACATCAAGAGACATAGTGTAAAAGTATGTGGCACAGAAGAAGACTATAAAGTCAAGACCTGAGATATTTGTCATGTATGATATTCATAAATTGTGTGTGTGTGTGTGTGTGTGAGTGTGTGTGTGTGTATGACCTATCTCTATAAACAACAAAATTAAATTTACAAATCCATGCTGGTACCTTTCCATTATTTTAGATCAAAAGGTCATTCAGTATAAGGGCCTTACCTCTATGCTTAGTTATTTACTTCACATGTTAGTTTTGTTTGTTTAAAATTTTTCTTTCCATGAGTAACCTCAGGGCTGAAAAAATAATGACTTTATCTTTCCCGTGATTCCTTAGATTTTTAGTAGTAATCCAGTTCAAAAAAAAGCAAAAAGCATTCTGAGTCCTCCCTGAATGGCCCTATTCTGATAAAAATCCTCCAATGAAGAATTTCAGAAACTGTATCTTGGAATTATAGAACACATTTTCTCCTAACATATTAGCATCTTAAATTGTGCCATACCTCTTTTGCAGTTAAATAAATATTTAATTCAGCAAATATTTTCTTAGGATCCATACTTATAAGACACTATGTTTGGTGTCATGGAGCTACCAAGATGGGCAAGATCCATTCGAGGGCTATGTGGGGTGTTAGAAGATACTAAAGGTAAAAGTGAACAGTTAACAAAGCAGATGGGGCTATTGACTGCAAGAGAAGTACCAAAATTTGCTTTCATGGAGGAAGGTGTGATTGATTCTTACCTAGAGGATGAGAGAGAGCTTCATTGGGGCATTGGAGGCACCTTGAAGGGTGGGGAAGATTCTGACAGGTGGAGGCACCTTGAAGGGTGGGGAAGATTCTGACAGGTGGAGAAGGGAAGGAAAAGACATTTCTGGCATTGCTGGTAAAGGGAGCCCTGTGCACAAAGTCCTGGAGAACAGGTGGAAGGGATGAATGAGTAGTTTCACCTTCTAAGTTAACTCACAGGGCACAGAAGTGGAGCCAGAACTTTAAAAGTCACTACTAGAAACAAGAAGCAAATACAGTAAAGTTTCTGGATACAAAATCAACGTCCAAAAATCAATAGCATTCCTATACTCTAATAATGAAGTGTCAGAAAAAGAAGTGGAAAAAATAATTCCTTTTGCAATAGCAAAAAAATTATATAGATAGATAGATAGATAGATAGATAGATAGATAGATAGATAGAGATAGATAGATATATGAATATATTTAACGGAACATGTGAAGAACCTATATGATGAAAACTATAAGACCCTATTAAAAGAAATTGAAGAAGTTACAAAGAAATGGAAAGATATTTCGTGTTCTTGGATTGTAAGAATCAACATAGTTAAAATGACTTTATTGCCGAAAGCATGATACAAATTTAATGCAATCTCCATCAAAATCTCATAAGCATTTCTTAAAGAAATAGAACAAAAAATCAGCAGATTTGTATGGAAGCACAAAAGACCCAGAATTACCAAGGCCATCCTGAAAAACAAAGAAAAAGGCAGGAAGCATCACTCTGCCTGACTTCAAATTACACTACAAAACGACTATAATCAAAGCAGCAGTATTGGCAGACAAACAGACACATGGACCAGTGGAACAAAATCAAGAGTCCAGAAGTAAACTCATGTTTATATGGGCAAATAATTTTTGACAAAAGAGCCAAAAACATACAGTGAAGAAAGGAAAGCCTCTTCAATAAATGGTGCTGGGAAAACTGGAAAGCCACCTGCAAAAGAATGAAATTAGACCAAAATTAACTCAAAATGGATTAAGGACCTGAATATAAGACCTGAAACAATAAATTGCTTAGAAGAAAACATAGGAACTAAACTCGTGGACCTTAGAATTAAAGAAGATTTTGTGAATTTTACCTCAAAGGTAAGGGAAGTAAAAGGAAAAATAAGTGAACGGGACTATATCTAACTAAAAAGTATCTGCACAGCAAAAGAAATTGTCAACAAGGTAAAGAGACAACCAACCGAATGGGAAAAGATATTTGCAAGCAACACCTCTGATAAGGGCCTAATATCCAAAATATACGAAGAACTCATGCAACTCAATAACAACAAAAAAACAAATGATCCACTCAAAAAATGGGCAGAAGACCTGAACAGACACTTCTCCCAAGAAGACATACAAATGGCCAGCAAACATATGAAAAGATGCTCAACATCATTAGCTATAAGGGAAATGTAAATTGAAACCACAATGAGATACCATCTCACAACTGTTAGAATAGCTATAATCAACAGGACAAGTAATAACAAATGTTGGAGAGGATGTAGAGACAAAGGAACCCTCATACACTGCTGGTGGGACTGTAAATAGGTACAGCCTCTATGGAAAACAGTATAGTGGTTCCTCAAAACACTAAGACTTGATCTACCATATGATCCAGCAATCCCTCTACTGAGGGATTTATTTACCCAAAGACTTGAAAACCCATAACCAAAAAGGTATTTGCAGCATTATTCAAGGTGCCTAGGACATAGAAGCAACCAAAGTGCCCTATGATAGCTGACTGGAGAAAGAAGCTGTGGTACATTTATACAATGGAATATTACTCAGCCATAAGAAGAGATGAAATACTGCCATTTGCGACAACATGGATGGACCTTGAGATAAGCATGCCAAGCAAAATAAGCCAGACAGAAAAAGTTGTAGACCACATGATATCACTTATATGTGGGATATAAACCTAAAAGCAACAAATGAACAGAACAAAGAAGCAGAGACTCATGGACATGGACAATAGACTAGTGGTTACAAGAGGGTAGAGGTGAGGAGTGAGGGGGAAGGTAGATGGGGTAAAATGGGTCAAATATATGGTGACAGAAATCTAACTATGACCAGTGAACACACAATGACATACACACACACACACACACATATATATATATGCCTTACTGTTGAATTGTATGCCTGAAACCTACTAGATTTCATTATTACCATATGTCACCATAGTAAGAAGGAAAAAAAAAATTAAAAAAGGGAAGAAAAGAAAAAGTTAACTGAGGCTCCGTTAAGGAGCACTCTAGGAGCTTCACCCTAAACTGTAGTTCCTAGAACGCTGTTCCAAATGTTGACAGTGACAGAGTGACATGAAGAGTCACATACCTTTGAGGTTCTAAGGGTGGAAGCTGTAACCAAACAGACCTCGACTTGAACCCCAGCTCAGCTGCTGAGGTATTTAACTTCTCCAAGTCACGATGTCTTCATTTGCAGAATGGGAATAATGATGGCACCTAATCATAGGGCTTTTATGAGATGTAATTGAGATGAAACATATAAGAGAAATTAGTATGTAGATCTTATAGAGTACATATTGAATAGATAATGAGGATACCAGTAACAATTATGATGATGAAAGAGAAAGAGGAGGAGGACAAGAAGAGAAAAGCTTGTTGACAACAAGGATAATGTCTGAATGCATTTTTATGTCCCAGAAACTAGTATAAAGCCTGGTATATTGTAGGCAATCACTATTTCTTGAATTAGACTAAAGAACAAATTTATCTCAGGGAACCATAAGTATATTGTCTCATATCTTCACCAGCCTTGGGGGAATGGAGTGAACACAAATGTGAGTAGTAGAAAGCAGCCTGAAGAAGAAAAAGGTAGAATGAGTAATTTGGGGTACTTACTTGAAAAATCGTCTGATGAAAATAATTACTAATTATGCCAGCCAAATTAATCTTTGTATCACAATTATGAGGAAAATGTCAAGGTCAGTGAAAAACCACAAACCTGAAATTGAAAATCTGGCACCTTGAGAGGTAATAGGATGTTCTTACTGGGTTCTCTCTTATTGGACTTGATGTAATTGTTTTTAAGACATCAAGACATAATGACAAATATGTATTTCAATAAAAACCCTGACGCAATAATCAAAAGGGCATTTAAAATTCACTGTACAATTACAGCCCCATTAAATCGAAGTTAACTGCTCATCTGAGTCACTAAATCTAATCTG